>NW_026292663.1:0-57012 GCF_023091745.1 Budorcas taxicolor | reverse complement strand
GAGTTGCTAGGGGACCTCTCGGGATTCCTCTCCCGTCCATGCCGGGGCCTCAGTCCTTGTGTGGAGTCGGGGCCGGAACCTGAGGATTCCTCTCCAGTGTTGCCATGGATCTTGGGGTGCTTCTGAGTCTCCCCAGGGGAGTCAGGCCTCGTCTCGAGTGGGGGCATGCACGTGCGCTTTCCTCCCGAGCTGCAGCAGTAGTGTCACGCTTCCTGTCACGTGGATCAAGGGATCTGTGGCTTTCCCTCGAGGCTGTCCCTCGAGGCTTTCCCACGAGGCTTTCCCACAGGGCTGTGCCACGTGCCACCTTGGTGTGAGTCGATCCTCGGCGTGAATGACGAGCCGGTGAAGGGAAAAGAGGTTCCTCTGGAATGGACTGAGACATCTGGGGGACTCTTGGAATGGTGGCACGACCCTGGAGTTCCTCTCGCCGTTCCTGTAGAGAGGGCCTCCTCTTGAGATGCGACGGGAAGGCCGGGAACTCTTTCCCGACGAAGCAGGGAAAGGATCCCTCATCTCGAGCTACGAGGCGGAAACGGGGCTCCTCTGGATGTGGGCGGGACCCTCGTGATTCCTCTCGAGTGGAGACGGGTATGTCGGGGAACTTCTTGATTTGCACCAAGGGTGTGAAAGTGCCTTTCGAAGTTCCAGAGGTGAGGTGTGATCAGCCTCGAGACGCCTCAGCGGAAATGGGCCTCATCTCGCCTGGAGGGGAGAACCTCCTGGATGTTCTCGAGTTGCGGCAGGTCTTCTCGAGTTACGACGGGGACCTCAGGGACCCGCTCTGGTGGCCTCAGGAAAGGCCAGTCCCCATGCGAGTTGCTAGGGGACCTCTCGGGATTCCTCTCCCGTCCATGCCGGGGCCTCAGTCCTTGTGTGGAGTCGGGGCCGGAACCTGAGGATTCCTCTCCAGTGTTGCCATGGATCTTGGGGTGCTTCTGAGTCTCCCCAGGGGAGTCAGGCCTCGTCTCGAGTGGGGGCATGCACGTGCGCTTTCCTCCCGAGCTGCAGCAGTAGTGTCACGCTTCCTGTCACGTGGATCAAGGGATCTGTGGCTTTCCCTCGAGGCTGTCCCTCGAGGCTTTCCCACGAGGCTTTCCCACAGGGCTGTGCCACGTGCCACCTTGGTGTGAGTCGATCCTCGGCGTGAAAGACGAGCCGGTGAAGGGAAAAGAGGTTCCTCTGGAATGGACTGAGACATCTGAGGGACTCTTGGCATGGTGGCACGACCCTGGAGTTCCTCTCGCCGTTCCTGTAGAGAGGGCCTCCTCTTGAGATGCGACGGGAAGGCCGGGAACTCTTTCCCGACGAAGCAGGGAAAGGATCCCTCATCTCGAGCTACGAGGCGGAAACGGGGCTCCTCTGGATGTGGGCGGGACCCTCGTGATTCCTCTCGAGTGGAGACGGCTAGGTCGGGGAACTTCTTGATTTGCACCAAGGGTGTGAAGGACCCTTTCGAAGTTCCAGAGGTGAGGTGTGATCAGCCTCGAGACGCCTCAGCGGAAATGGGCCTCATCTCGCCTGGAGGGGAGAACCTCCTGGATTTTCTCGAGTTGCGGCAGGTCTTCTCGAGTTACGACGGGGACCTCAGGGACCCGCTCTGGTGGCCTCAGGAAAGGCCAGTCCCCATGCGAGTTGCTAGGGGACCTCTCGGGATTCCTCTCCCGTTCATGCCGGGGCCTCAGTCCTTGTGTGGAGTCGGGGCCGGAACCTGAGGATCCCTCTCCAGTGTTGCCATGGATCTTGGGGTGCTTCTGAGTCTCCCCAGGGGAGTCAGGCCTCGTCTCGAGTGGGGGCGTGCACGTGCGCTTTCCTCCCGAGCTGCAGCAGTAGTGTCACGCTTCCTGTCACGTGGATCAAGGGATCTGTGGCTTTCCCTCGAGACTGTCCCTCGAGGCTTTCCCACGAGGCTTTCCCACAGGGCTGTGCCACGTGCCACCTTGGTGTGAGTCGATCCTCGGCGTGAAAGACGAGCCGGTGAAGGGAAAAGAGGTTCCTCTGGAATGGACTGAGACATCTGGGGGACTCTTGGAATGGTGGCACGACCCTGGAGTTCCTCTCGCCGTTCCTGTTGAGAGGGCCTCCTCTTGAGATGCGACGGGAACGCAGGGAACTCTTTCCCGACGAAGCAGGGAAAGGATCCCTCATCTCGAGCTACGAGGCGGAAACGGGGCTCCTCTGGATGTGGGCGGGACCCTCGTGATTCCTCTCGAGTGGAGACGGGTATGTCGGGGAACTTCTTGATTTGCACCAAGGGTGTGAAGGTGCCTTTCGAAGTTCCAGAGGTGAGGTGTGATCAGCCTCGAGACGCCTCAGCGGAAATGGGCCTCATCTCGCCTGGAGGGGAGAACCTCCTGGATTTTCTCGAGTTGCGGCAGGTCTTCTCGAGTTACGACGGGGACCTCAGGGACCCGCTCTGGTGGCCTCAGGAAAGGCCAGTCCCCATGCGAGTTGCTAGGGGACCTCTCGGGATTCCTCTCCCGTCCATGCCGGGGCCTCAGTCCTTGTGTGGAGTCGGGGCCGGAACCTGAGGATTCCTCTCCAGTGTTGCCATGGATCTTGGGGTGCTTCTGAGTCTCCCCAGGGGAGTCAGGCCTCGTCTCGAGTGGGGGCATGCACGTGCGCTTTCCTCCCGAGCTGCAGCAGTAGTGTCACGCTTCCTGTCACGTGGATCAAGGGATCTGTGGCTTTCCCTCGAGGCTGTCCCTCGAGGCTTTCCCACGAGGCTTTCCCACAGGGCTGTGCCACGTGCCACCTTGGTGTGAGTCGATCCTCGGCGTGAAAGACGAGCCGGTGAAGGGAAAAGAGGTTCCTCTGGAATGGACTGAGACATCTGGGGGACTCTTGGAATGGTGGCACGACCCTGGAGTTCCTCTCGCCGTTCCTGTAGAGAGGGCCTCCTCTTGAGATGCGACGGGAAGGCCGGGAACTCTTTCCCGACGAAGCAGGGAAAGGATCCCTCATCTCGAGCTACGAGGCGGAAACGGGGCTCCTCTGGATGTGGGCGGGACCCTCGTGATTCCTCTCGAGTGGAGACGGGTATGTCGGGGAACTTCTTGATTTGCACCAAGGGTGTGAAAGTGCCTTTCGAAGTTCCAGAGGTGAGGTGTGATCAGCCTCGAGACGCCTCAGCGGAAATGGGCCTCATCTCGCCTGGAGGGGAGAACCTCCTGGATTTTCTCGAGTTGCGGCAGGTCTTCTCGAGTTACGACGGGGACCTCAGGGACCCGCTCTGGTGGCCTCAGGAAAGGCCAGTCCCCATGCGAGTTGCTAGGGGACCTCTCGGGATTCCTCTCCCGTCCATGCCGGGGCCTCAGTCCTTGTGTGGAGTCGGGGCCGGAACCTGAGGATTCCTCTCCAGTGTTGCCATGGATCTTGGGGTGCTTCTGAGTCTCCCCAGGGGAGTCAGGCCTCGTCTCGAGTGGGGGCATGCACGTGCGCTTTCCTCCCGAGCTGCAGCAGTAGTGTCACGCTTCCTGTCACGTGGATCAAGGGATCTGTGGCTTTCCCTCGAGGCTGTCCCTCGAGGCTTTCCCACGAGGCTTTCCCACAGGGCTGTGCCACGTGCCACCTTGGTGTGAGTCGATCCTCGGCGTGAAAGACGAGCCGGTGAAGGGAAAAGAGGTTCCTCTGGAATGGACTGAGACATCTGAGGGACTCTTGGCATGGTGGCACGACCCTGGAGTTCCTCTCGCCGTTCCTGTAGAGAGGGCCTCCTCTTGAGATGCGACGGGAAGGCCGGGAACTCTTTCCCGACGAAGCAGGGAAAGGATCCCTCATCTCGAGCTACGAGGCGGAAACGGGGCTCCTCTGGATGTGGGCGGGACCCTCGTGATTCCTCTCGAGTGGAGACGGCTAGGTCGGGGAACTTCTTGATTTGCACCAAGGGTGTGAAGGACCCTTTCGAAGTTCCAGAGGTGAGGTGTGATCAGCCTCGAGACGCCTCATCGGAAATGGGCCTCATCTCGCCTGGAGGGGAGAACCTCCTGGATTTTCTCGAGTTGCGGCAGGTCTTCTCGAGTTACGACGGGGACCTCAGGGACCCGCTCTGGTGGCCTCAGGAAAGGCCAGTCCCCATGCGAGTTGCTAGGGGACCTCTCGGGATTCCTCTCCCGTTCATGCCGGGGCCTCAGTCCTTGTGTGGAGTCGGGGCCGGAACCTGAGGATCCCTCTCCAGTGTTGCCATGGATCTTGGGGTGCTTCTGAGTCTCCCCAGGGGAGTCAGGCCTCGTCTCGAGTGGGGGCGTGCACGTGCGCTTTCCTCCCGAGCTGCAGCAGTAGTGTCACGCTTCCTGTCACGTGGATCAAGGGATCTGTGGCTTTCCCTCGAGACTGTCCCTCGAGGCTTTCCCACGATGCTTTCCCACAGGGCTGTGCCACGTGCCACCTTGGTGTGAGTCGATCCTCGGCGTGAAAGACGAGCCGGTGAAGGGAAAAGAGGTTCCTCTGGAATGGACTGAGACATCTGGGGGACTCTTGGAATGGTGGCACGACCCTGGAGTTCCTCTCGCCGTTCCTGTTGAGATGGCCTCCTCTTGAGATGCGACGGGAACGCCGGGAACTCTTTCCCGACGAAGCAGGGAAAGGATCCCTCATCTCGAGCTACGAGGCGGAAACGGGGCTCCTCTGGATGTGGGCGGGACCCTCGTGATTCCTCTCGAGTGGAGACGGGTATGTCGGGGAACTTCTTGATTTGCACCAAGGGTGTGAAGGAGCCTTTCGAAGTTCCAGAGGTGAGGTGTGATCAGCCTCGAGACGCCTCAGCGGAAATGGGCCTCATCTCGCCTGGAGGGGAGAACCTCCTGGATTTTCTCGAGTTGCGGCAGGTCTTCTCGAGTTACGACGGGGACCTCAGGGACCCGCTCTGGTGGCCTCAGGAAAGGCCAGTCCCCATGCGAGTTGCTAGGGGACCTCTCGGGATTCCTCTCCCGTCCATGCCGGGGCCTCAGTCCTTGTGTGGAGTCGGGGCCGGAACCTGAGGATTCCTCTCCAGTGTTGCCATGGATCTTGGGGTGCTTCTGAGTCTCCCCAGGGGAGTCAGGCCTCGTCTCGAGTGGGGGCATGCACGTGCGCTTTCCTCCCGAGCTGCAGCAGTAGTGTCACGCTTCCTGTCACGTGGATCAAGGGATCTGTGGCTTTCCCTCGAGGCTGTCCCTCGAGGCTTTCCCACGAGGCTTTCCCACAGGGCTGTGCCACGTGCCACGTTGGTGTGAGTCGATCCTCGGCGTGAAAGACGAGCCGGTGAAGGGAAAAGAGGTTCCTCTGGAATGGACTGAGACATCTGGGGGACTCTTGGCATGGTGGCACGACCCTGGAGTTCCTCTCGCCGTTCCTGTAGAGAGGGCCTCCTCTTGAGATGCGACGGGAAGGCCGGGAACTCTTTCCCGACGAAGCAGGGAAAGGATCCCTCATCTCGAGCTACGAGGCGGAAACGGGGCTCCTCTGGATGTGGGCGGGACCCTCGTGATTCCTCTCGAGTGGAGACGGGTATGTCGGGGAACTTCTTGATTTGCACCAAGGGTGTGAAGGACCCTTTCGAAGTTCCAGAGGTGAGGTGTGATCAGCCTCGAGACGCCTCAGCGGAAATGGGCCTCATCTCGCCTGGAGGGGAGAACCTCCTGGATTTTCTCGAGTTGCGGCAGGTCTTCTCGAGTTACGACGGGGACCTCAGGGACCCGCTCTGGTGGCCTCAGGAAAGGCCAGTCCCCATGCGAGTTGCTAGGGGACCTCTCGGGATTCCTCTCCCGTCCATGCCGGGGCCTCAGTCGTTGTGTGGAGTCGGGGCCGGAACCTGAGGATCCCTCTCCAGTGTTGCCATGGATGTTGGGGTGCTTCTGAGTCTCCCCAGGGGAGTCAGGCCTCGTCTCGAGTGGGGGCATGCACGTGCGCTTTCCTCCCGATCTGCAGCAGTAGTGTCACGCTTCCTGTCACGTGGATCAAGGGATCTGTGGCTTTCCCTCGAGACTGTCCCTCGAGGCTTTCCCACGAGGCTTTCCCACAGGGCTGTGCCACGTGCCACCTTGGTGTGAGTCGATCCTCGGCGTGAAAGACGAGCCGGTGAAGGGAAAAGAGGTTCCTCTGGAATGGACTGAGACATCTGTGGGACTCTTGGAATGGATTCACGACCCTGGAGTTCCTCTCGCCGTTCCTGTTGAGAGGGCCTCCTCTTGAGATGCGACGGGAACGCAGGGAACTCTTTCCCGACGAAGCAGGGAAAGGATCCCTCATCTCGAGCTACGAGGCGGAAACGGGGCTCCTCTGGATGTGGGCGGGACCCTCGTGATTCCTCTCGAGTGGAGACGGGTATGTCGGGGAACTTCTTGATTTGCACCAAGGGTGTGAAGGTGCCTTTCGAAGTTCCAGAGGTGAGTTGTGATCAGCCTCGAGACGCCTCAGCGGAAATGGGCCTCATCTCGCCTGGAGGGGAGAACCTCCTGGATTTTCTCGAGTTGCGGCAGGTCTTCTCGAGTTACGACGGGGACCTCAGGGACCCGCTCTGGTGGCCTCAGGAAAGGCCAGTCCCCATGCGAGTTGCTAGGGGACCTCTCGGGATTCCTCTCCCGTCCATGCCGGGGCCTCAGTCCTTGTGTGGAGTCGGGGCCGGAACCTGAGGATTCCTCTCCAGTGTTGCCATGGATCTTGGGGTGCTTCTGAGTCTCCCCAGGGGAGTCAGGCCTCGTCTCGAGTGGGGGCATGCACGTGCGCTTTCCTCCCGAGCTGCAGCAGTAGTGTCACGCTTCCTGTCACCTGGATCAAGGGATCTGTGGCTTTCCCTCGAGGCTGTCCCACAGGGCTGTGCCACGTGCCACCTTGGTGTGAGTCGATTCTCGGCGTGAAAGACGAGCCGGTGAAGGGAAAAGAGGTTCCTCTGGAATGGACTGAGACATCTGGGGGACTCTTGGAATGGTGGCACGACCCTGGAGTTCCTCTCGCCGTTCCTGTTGAGAGGGCCTCCTCTTGAGATGCGACGGGAAGGCCGGGAACTCTTTCCCGACGAAGCAGGGAAAGGATCCCTCATCTCGAGCTACGAGGCGGAGACGGGGCTCCTCTGGATGTGGGCGGGACCCTCGTGATTCCTCTCGAGTGGAGACGGGTATGTCGGGGAACTTCTTGATTTGCACCAAGGGTGTGAAGGAGCCTTTCGAAGTTCCAGAGGTGAGGTGTGATCAGCCTCGAGACGCCTCAGCGGAAATGGGCCTCATCTCGCCTGGAGGGGAGAACCTCCTGGATTTTCTCGAGTTGCGGCAGGTCTTCTCGAGTTACGACGGGGACCTCAGGGACCCGCTCTGGTGGCCTCAGGAAAGGCCAGTCCCCATGCGAGTTGCTAGGGGACCTCTCGGGATTCCTCTCCCGTCCATGCCGGGGCCTCAGTCCTTGTGTGGAGTCGGGGCCGGAACCTGAGGATTCCTCTCCAGTGTTGCCATGGATCTTGGGGTGCTTCTGAGTCTCCCCAGGGGAGTCAGGCCTCGTCTCGAGTGGGGGCATGCACGTGCGCTTTCCTCCCGAGCTGCAGCAGTAGTGTCACGCTTCCTGTCACGTGGATCAAGGGATCTGTGGCTTTCCCTCGAGGCTGTCCCTCGAGGCTTTCCCACGAGGCTTTCCCACAGGGCTGTGCCACGTGCCACCTTGGTGTGAGTCGATCCTCGGCGTGAAAGACGAGCCGGTGAAGGGAAAAGAGGTTCCTCTGGAATGGACTGAGACATCTGGGGGACTCTTGGAATGGTGGCACGACCCTGGAGTTCCTCTCGCCGTTCCTGTTGAGAGGGCCTCCTCTTGAGATGCGACGGGAAGGCCGGGAACTCTTTCCCGACGAAGCAGGGAAAGGATCCCTCATCTCGAGCTACGAGGCGGAGACGGGGCTCCTCTGGATGTGGGCGGGACCCTCGTGATTCCTCTCGAGTGGAGACGGCTAGGTCGGGGAACTTCTTGATTTGCACCAAGGGTGTGAAGGACCCTTTCGAAGTTCCAGAGGTGAGGTGTGATCAGCCTCGAGACGCCTCAGCGGAAATGGGCCTCATCTCGCCTGGAGGGGAGAACCTCCTGGATTTTCTCGAGTTGCGGCAGGTCTTCTCGAGTTACGACGGGGACCTCAGGGACACGCTCTGGTGGCCTCAGGAAAGGCCAGTCCCCATGCGAGTTGCTAGGGGACCTCTCGGGATTCCTCTCCCGTCCATGCCGGGGCCTCAGTCCTTGTGTGGAGTCGGGGCTGGAACCTGAGGATTCCTCTCCAGAGTTGCCATGGATCTTGGGGTGCTTCTGAGGCTCCCCAGGGGAGTCAGGCCTCGTCTCGAGTGGGGGCATGCACGTGCGCTTTCCGCCCGAGGTGCAGCATTAGTGTTACGCTTCCTGTCACATGGATCAAGGGATCTGTGGCTTTCCCTCGAGGCTGTCCCTCGAGGCTGTCCCTCGAGGCTTTCCCACGAGGCTTTCCCACAGGGCTGTGCCACGTGCCACCTTGGTGTGAGTCGATCCTCGGCGTGAAAGACGAGCCGGTGAAGGGAAAAGAGGTTCCTCTGGAATGGACTGAGACATCTGGGGGACTCTTGGAATGGTGGCACGACCCTGGAGTTCCTCTCGCCGTTCCTGTTGAGAGGGCCTCCTCTTGAGATGCGACGGGAAGGCCGGGAACTCTTTCCCGACGAAGCAGGGAAAGGATCCCTCATCTCGAGCTACGAGGCGGAAACGGGGCTCCTCTGGATGTGGGCGGGACCCTCGTGATTCCTCTCGAGTGGAGACGGGTATGTTGGGGAACTTCTTGATTTGCACCAAGGGTGTGAAGGACCCTTTCAAAGTTCCATAGGTGAGGTGTGATCAGCCTCGAGACGCCTCAGCGTAAAAGAGCCTCATCTCGCCTGGAGCGGAGAACCTCCTGGATTTTTTCGAGTTGCGGCAGGTCTTCTCGAGTTACGTCGGGGACCTCAGGGACCCGCACTGGTGGACTCAGGAAAGGCCAGTCCCCATGCGAGTTGCTAGGGGACCTCTCGGGATTCCTCTCCCGTCCATGCCGGCACCTCAGTCCTTGTGTGGAGTCGGGGCCGGAACCTGAGGATTCCTCTCCAGTGTTGCCATGGATCTTGGGGTGCTTCTGAGTCTCCCCAGGGGAGTCAGGCCTCGTCTCGAGTGGGGGCATGCACGTGCGCTTTCCTCCCGAGCTGCAGCAGTAGTGTCACGCTTCCTGTCACGTGGATCAAGGGATCTGTGGCTTTCCCTCGAGGCTGTCCCTCGAGGCTTTCCCACGAGGCTTTCCCACAGGGCTGTGCCACGTGCCACGTTGGTGTGAGTCGATGCTCGGCGTGAAAGACGAGCCGGTGAAGGGAAAAGAGTTTCCTCTGGAATGGACTGAGACATCTGGGGGACTCTTGGAATGGTGGCACGACCCTGGAGTTCCTCTCGCCGTTCCTGTAGAGAGGGCCTCCTCTTGAGATGCGACGGGAAGGCCGGGAACTCTTTCCCGACGAAGCAGGGAAAGGATCCCTCATCTCGAGCTACGAGGCGGAAACGGGGCTACTCTGGATGTGGGCGGGACCCACGTGATTCCTCTCGAGTGGAGACGGGTATGTCGGGGAACTTCTTGATTTGCACCAAGGGTGTGAAGGACCCTTTCGAAGTTCCAGAGGTGAGGTGTGATCAGCCTCGTGACGCCTCAGCGGAAATGGGCCTCATCTCGCCTGGAGGGGAGAACCTCCTGGATTTTCTCGAGTTGCGGCAGGTCTTCTCGAGTTACGACGGGGACCACAGGGACCCGCTCTGCTGGCCTCAGGAAAGGCCAGTCCCCATGCGAGTTGCTAGGGGACCTCTCGGGATTCCTCTCCCGTCCATGCCGGGGCCTCAGTCCTTGTGTGGAGTCGGGGCCGGAACCTGAGGATTCCTCTCCAGTGTTGCCATGGATCTTGGGGTGCTTCTGAGTCTCCCCAGGGGAGTCAGGCCTCGTCTCGAGTGGGGGCATGCACGTGCGCTTTCCTCCCGAGCTGCAGCAGTAGTGTCACGCTTCCTGTCACGTGGATCAAGGGATCTGTGGCTTTCCCTCGAGGCTGTCCCTCGAGGCTTTCCCACGAGGCTTTCCCACAGGGCTGTGCCACGTGCCACCTTGGTGTGAGTCGATCCTCGGCGTGAAAGACGAGCCGGTGAAGGGAAAAGAGGTTCCTCTGGAATGGACTGAGACATCTGGGGGACTCTTGGAATGGTGGCACGACCCTGGAGTTCCTCTCGCCGTTCCTGTTGAGAGGGCCTCCTCTTGAGATGCGACGGGAAGGCCGGGAACTCTTTCCCGACGAAGCAGGGAAAGGATCCCTCATCTCGAGCTACGAGGCGGAAACGGGGCTCCTCTGGATATGGGCGGGACCCTCGTGATTCCTCTCGAGTGGAGACGGGTATGTTGGGGAACTTCTTGATTTGCACCAAGGGTGTGAAGGACCCTTTCAAAGTTCCATAGGTGAGGTGTGATCAGCCTCGAGACGCCTCAGCGTAAAAGAGCCTCATCTCGCCTGGAGCGGAGAACCTCCTGGATTTTCTCGAGTTGCGGCAGGTCTTCTCGAGTTACGTCGGGGACCTCAGGGACCCGCACTGGTGGACTCAGGAAAGGCCAGTCCCCATGCGAGTTGCTAGGGGACCTCTCGGGATTCCTCTCCCATCCATGCCGGCACCTCAGTCCTTGTGTGGAGTCGGGGCCGGAACCTGAGGATTCCTCTCCAGTGTTGCCATGGATCTTGGGGTGCTTCTGAGTCTCCCCAGGGGAGTCAGGCCTCGTCTCGAGTGGGGGCATGCACGTGCGCTTTCCTCCCGAGCTGCAGCAGTAGTGTCACGCTTCCTGTCACGTGGATCAAGGGATCTGTGGCTTTCCCTCGAGGCTGTCCCTCGAGGCTTTCCCACGAGGCTTTCCCACAGGGCTGTGCCACGTGCCACGTTGGTGTGAGTCGATGCTCGGCGTGAAAGACGAGCCGGTGAAGGGAAAAGAGGTTCCTCTGGAATGGACTGAGACATCTGGGGGACTCTTGGAATGGTGGCACGACCCTGGAGTTCCTCTCGCCGTTCCTGTAGAGAGGGCCTCCTCTTGAGATGCGACGGGAAGGCCGGGAACTCTTTCCCGACGAAGCAGGGAAAGGATCCCTCATCTCGAGCTACGAGGCGGAAACGGGGCTACTCTGGATGTGGGCGGGACCCACGTGATTCCTCTCGAGTGGAGACGGGTATGTCGGGGAACTTCTTGATTTGCACCAAGGGTGTGAAGGACCCTTTCGAAGTTCCAGAGGTGAGGTGTGATCAGCCTCGTGACGCCTCAGCGGAAATGGGCCTCATCTCGCCTGGAGGGGAGAACCTCCTGGATTTTCTCGAGTTGCGGCAGGTCTTCTCGAGTTACGACGGGGACCACAGGGACCCGCTCTGCTGGCCTCAGGAAAGGCCAGTCCCCATGCGAGTTGCTAGGGGACCTCTCGGGATTCCTCTCCCGTCCATGCCGGGGCCTCAGTCGTTGTGTGGAGTCGGGGCCGGAACCTGAGGATCCCTCTCCAGTGTTGCCATGGATGTTGGGGTGCTTCTGAGTCTCCCCAGGGGAGTCAGGCCTCGTCTCGAGTGGGGGCATGCACGTGCGCTTTCCTCCCGATCTGCAGCAGTAGTGTCACGCTTCCTGTCACGTGGATCAAGGGATCTGTGGCTTTCCCTCGAGACTGTCCCTCGAGGCTTTCCCACGAGGCTTTCCCACAGGGCTGTGCCACGTGCCACCTTGGTGTGAGTCGATCCTCGGCGTGAAAGACGAGCCGGTGAAGGGAAAAGAGGTTCCTCTGGAATGGACTGAGACATCTGTGGGACTCTTGGAATGGTGGCACGACCCTGGAGTTCCTCTCGCCGTTCCTGTTGAGAGGGCCTCCTCTTGAGATGCGACGGGAACGCAGGGAACTCTTTCCCGACGAAGCAGGGAAAGGATCCCTCATCTCGAGCTACGAGGCGGAAACGGGGCTCCTCTGGATGTGGGCGGGACCCTCGTGATTCCTCTCGAGTGGAGACGGGTATGTCGGGGAACTTCTTGATTTGCACCAAGGGTGTGAAGGTGCCTTTCGAAGTTCCAGAGGTGAGTTGTGATCAGCCTCGAGACGCCTCAGCGGAAATGGGCCTCATCTCGCCTGGAGGGGAGAACCTCCTGGATTTTCTCGAGTTGCGGCAGGTCTTCTCGAGTTACGACGGGGACCTCAGGGACCCGCTCTGGTGGCCTCAGGAAAGGCCAGTCCCCATGCGAGTTGCTAGGGGACCTCTCGGGATTCCTCTCCCGTCCATGCCGGGGCCTCAGTCCTTGTGTGGAGTCGGGGCCGGAACCTGAGGATTCCTCTCCAGTGTTGCCATGGATCTTGGGGTGCTTCTGAGTCTCCCCAGGGGAGTCAGGCCTCGTCTCGAGTGGGGGCATGCACGTGCGCTTTCCTCCCGAGCTGCAGCAGTAGTGTCACGCTTCCTGTCACCTGGATCAAGGGATCTGTGGCTTTCCCTCGAGGCTGTCCCACAGGGCTGTGCCACGTGCCACCTTGGTGTGAGTCGATTCTCGGCGTGAAAGACGAGCCGGTGAAGGGAAAAGAGGTTCCTCTGGAATGGACTGAGACATCTGGGGGACTCTTGGAATGGTGGCACGACCCTGGAGTTCCTCTCGCCGTTCCTGTTGAGAGGGCCTCCTCTTGAGATGCGACGGGAAGGCCGGGAACTCTTTCCCGACGAAGCAGGGAAAGGATCCCTCATCTCGAGCTACGAGGCGGAGACGGGGCTCCTCTGGATGTGGGCGGGACCCTCGTGATTCCTCTCGAGTGGAGACGGGTATGTCGGGGAACTTCTTGATTTGCACCAAGGGTGTGAAGGAGCCTTTCGAAGTTCCAGAGGTGAGGTGTGATCAGCCTCGAGACGCCTCAGCGGAAATGGGCCTCATCTCGCCTGGAGGGGAGAACCTCCTGGATTTTCTCGAGTTGCGGCAGGTCTTCTCGAGTTACGACGGGGACCTCAGGGACCCGCTCTGGTGGCCTCAGGAAAGGCCAGTCCCCATGCGAGTTGCTAGGGGACCTCTCGGGATTCCTCTCCCGTCCATGCCGGGGCCTCAGTCCTTGTGTGGAGTCGGGGCCGGAACCTGAGGATTCCTCTCCAGTGTTGCCATGGATCTTGGGGTGCTTCTGAGTCTCCCCAGGGGAGTCAGGCCTCGTCTCGAGTGGGGGCATGCACGTGCGCTTTCCTCCCGAGCTGCAGCAGTAGTGTCACGCTTCCTGTCACGTGGATCAAGGGATCTGTGGCTTTCCCTCGAGGCTGTCCCTCGAGGCTTTCCCACGAGGCTTTCCCACAGGGCTGTGCCACGTGCCACCTTGGTGTGAGTCGATCCTCGGCGTGAAAGACGAGCCGGTGAAGGGAAAAGAGGTTCCTCTGGAATGGACTGAGACATCTGGGGGACTCTTGGAATGGTGGCACGACCCTGGAGTTCCTCTCGCCGTTCCTGTTGAGAGGGCCTCCTCTTGAGATGCGACGGGAAGGCCGGGAACTCTTTCCCGACGAAGCAGGGAAAGGATCCCTCATCTCGAGCTACGAGGCGGAGACGGGGCTCCTCTGGATGTGGGCGGGACCCTCGTGATTCCTCTCGAGTGGAGACGGCTAGGTCGGGGAACTTCTTGATTTGCACCAAGGGTGTGAAGGACCCTTTCGAAGTTCCAGAGGTGAGGTGTGATCAGCCTCGAGACGCCTCAGCGGAAATGGGCCTCATCTCGCCTGGAGGGGAGAACCTCCTGGATTTTCTCGAGTTGCGGCAGGTCTTCTCGAGTTACGACGGGGACCTCAGGGACACGCTCTGGTGGCCTCAGGAAAGGCCAGTCCCCATGCGAGTTGCTAGGGGACCTCTCGGGATTCCTCTCCCGTCCATGCCGGGGCCTCAGTCCTTGTGTGGAGTCGGGGCTGGAACCTGAGGATTCCTCTCCAGAGTTGCCATGGATCTTGGGGTGCTTCTGAGGCTCCCCAGGGGAGTCAGGCCTCGTCTCGAGTGGGGGCATGCACGTGCGCTTTCCGCCCGAGGTGCAGCATTAGTGTTACGCTTCCTGTCACATGGATCAAGGGATCTGTGGCTTTCCCTCGAGGCTGTCCCTCGAGGCTGTCCCTCGAGGCTTTCCCACGAGGCTTTCCCACAGGGCTGTGCCACGTGCCACCTTGGTGTGAGTCGATCCTCGGCGTGAAAGACGAGCCGGTGAAGGGAAAAGAGGTTCCTCTGGAATGGACTGAGACATCTGGGGGACTCTTGGAATGGTGGCACGACCCTGGAGTTCCTCTCGCCGTTCCTGTTGAGAGGGCCTCCTCTTGAGATGCGACGGGAAGGCCGGGAACTCTTTCCCGACGAAGCAGGGAAAGGATCCCTCATCTCGAGCTACGAGGCGGAAACGGGGCTCCTCTGGATGTGGGCGGGACCCTCGTGATTCCTCTCGAGTGGAGACGGGTATGTTGGGGAACTTCTTGATTTGCACCAAGGGTGTGAAGGACCCTTTCAAAGTTCCATAGGTGAGGTGTGATCAGCCTCGAGACGCCTCAGCGTAAAAGAGCCTCATCTCGCCTGGAGCGGAGAACCTCCTGGATTTTTTCGAGTTGCGGCAGGTCTTCTCGAGTTACGTCGGGGACCTCAGGGACCCGCACTGGTGGACTCAGGAAAGGCCAGTCCCCATGCGAGTTGCTAGGGGACCTCTCGGGATTCCTCTCCCGTCCATGCCGGCACCTCAGTCCTTGTGTGGAGTCGGGGCCGGAACCTGAGGATTCCTCTCCAGTGTTGCCATGGATCTTGGGGTGCTTCTGAGTCTCCCCAGGGGAGTCAGGCCTCGTCTCGAGTGGGGGCATGCACGTGCGCTTTCCTCCCGAGCTGCAGCAGTAGTGTCACGCTTCCTGTCACGTGGATCAAGGGATCTGTGGCTTTCCCTCGAGGCTGTCCCTCGAGGCTTTCCCACGAGGCTTTCCCACAGGGCTGTGCCACGTGCCACGTTGGTGTGAGTCGATGCTCGGCGTGAAAGACGAGCCGGTGAAGGGAAAAGAGTTTCCTCTGGAATGGACTGAGACATCTGGGGGACTCTTGGAATGGTGGCACGACCCTGGAGTTCCTCTCGCCGTTCCTGTAGAGAGGGCCTCCTCTTGAGATGCGACGGGAAGGCCGGGAACTCTTTCCCGACGAAGCAGGGAAAGGATCCCTCATCTCGAGCTACGAGGCGGAAACGGGGCTACTCTGGATGTGGGCGGGACCCACGTGATTCCTCTCGAGTGGAGACGGGTATGTCGGGGAACTTCTTGATTTGCACCAAGGGTGTGAAGGACCCTTTCGAAGTTCCAGAGGTGAGGTGTGATCAGCCTCGTGACGCCTCAGCGGAAATGGGCCTCATCTCGCCTGGAGGGGAGAACCTCCTGGATTTTCTCGAGTTGCGGCAGGTCTTCTCGAGTTACGACGGGGACCACAGGGACCCGCTCTGCTGGCCTCAGGAAAGGCCAGTCCCCATGCGAGTTGCTAGGGGACCTCTCGGGATTCCTCTCCCGTCCATGCCGGGGCCTCAGTCCTTGTGTGGAGTCGGGGCCGGAACCTGAGGATTCCTCTCCAGTGTTGCCATGGATCTTGGGGTGCTTCTGAGTCTCCCCAGGGGAGTCAGGCCTCGTCTCGAGTGGGGGCATGCACGTGCGCTTTCCTCCCGAGCTGCAGCAGTAGTGTCACGCTTCCTGTCACGTGGATCAAGGGATCTGTGGCTTTCCCTCGAGGCTGTCCCTCGAGGCTTTCCCACGAGGCTTTCCCACAGGGCTGTGCCACGTGCCACCTTGGTGTGAGTCGATCCTCGGCGTGAAAGACGAGCCGGTGAAGGGAAAAGAGGTTCCTCTGGAATGGACTGAGACATCTGGGGGACTCTTGGAATGGTGGCACGACCCTGGAGTTCCTCTCGCCGTTCCTGTTGAGAGGGCCTCCTCTTGAGATGCGACGGGAAGGCCGGGAACTCTTTCCCGACGAAGCAGGGAAAGGATCCCTCATCTCGAGCTACGAGGCGGAAACGGGGCTCCTCTGGATATGGGCGGGACCCTCGTGATTCCTCTCGAGTGGAGACGGGTATGTTGGGGAACTTCTTGATTTGCACCAAGGGTGTGAAGGACCCTTTCAAAGTTCCATAGGTGAGGTGTGATCAGCCTCGAGACGCCTCAGCGTAAAAGAGCCTCATCTCGCCTGGAGCGGAGAACCTCCTGGATTTTCTCGAGTTGCGGCAGGTCTTCTCGAGTTACGTCGGGGACCTCAGGGACCCGCACTGGTGGACTCAGGAAAGGCCAGTCCCCATGCGAGTTGCTAGGGGACCTCTCGGGATTCCTCTCCCATCCATGCCGGCACCTCAGTCCTTGTGTGGAGTCGGGGCCGGAACCTGAGGATTCCTCTCCAGTGTTGCCATGGATCTTGGGGTGCTTCTGAGTCTCCCCAGGGGAGTCAGGCCTCGTCTCGAGTGGGGGCATGCACGTGCGCTTTCCTCCCGAGCTGCAGCAGTAGTGTCACGCTTCCTGTCACGTGGATCAAGGGATCTGTGGCTTTCCCTCGAGGCTGTCCCTCGAGGCTTTCCCACGAGGCTTTCCCACAGGGCTGTGCCACGTGCCACGTTGGTGTGAGTCGATGCTCGGCGTGAAAGACGAGCCGGTGAAGGGAAAAGAGGTTCCTCTGGAATGGACTGAGACATCTGGGGGACTCTTGGAATGGTGGCACGACCCTGGAGTTCCTCTCGCCGTTCCTGTAGAGAGGGCCTCCTCTTGAGATGCGACGGGAAGGCCGGGAACTCTTTCCCGACGAAGCAGGGAAAGGATCCCTCATCTCGAGCTACGAGGCGGAAA
Organism: Budorcas taxicolor; assembly: GCF_023091745.1. Lineage (NCBI taxonomy): Eukaryota > Metazoa > Chordata > Mammalia > Artiodactyla > Bovidae > Budorcas > Budorcas taxicolor. The sequence goes on along the minus strand of NW_026292663.1, from coordinate 40,182 downwards.
CGGGGCTACTCTGGATGTGGGCGGGACCCACGTGATTCCTCTCGAGTGGAGACGGGTATGTCGGGGAACTTCTTGATTTGCACCAAGGGTGTGAAGGACCCTTTCGAAGTTCCAGAGGTGAGGTGTGATCAGCCTCGTGACGCCTCAGCGGAAATGGGCCTCATCTCGCCTGGAGGGGAGAACCTCCTGGATTTTCTCGAGTTGCGGCAGGTCTTCTCGAGTTACGACGGGGACCACAGGGACCCGCTCTGCTGGCCTCAGGAAAGGCCAGTCCCCATGCGAGTTGCTAGGGGACCTCTCGGGATTCCTGTCCCGTCCATGCCGGGGCCTCAGTCCTTGTGTGGAGTCGGGGCTGGAACCTGAGGATTCCTCTCCAGAGTTGCCATGGATCTTGGGGTGCTTCTGAGGCTCCCCAGGGGAGTCAGGCCTCGTCTCGAGTGGGGGCATGCACGTGCGCTTTCCTCCCGAGCTGCAGCAGTAGTGTCACGCTTCCTGTCACGTGGATCAAGGGATCTGTGGCTTTCCCTCGAGGCTGTCCCTCGAGGCTTTCCCACGAGGCTTTCCCACAGGGCTGTGCCACGTGCCACCTTGGTGTGAGTCGATCCTCGGCGTGAAAGACGAGCCGGTGAAGGGAAAAGAGGTTCCTCTGGAATGGACTGAGACATCTGGGGGACTCTTGGAATGGTGGCACGACCCTGGAGTTCCTCTCGCCGTTCCTGTTGAGAGGGCCTCCTCTTGAGATGCGACGGGAAGGCCGGGAACTCTTTCCCGACGAAGCAGGGAAAGGATCCCTCATCTCGAGCTACGAGGCGGAAACGGGGCTCCTCTGGATATGGGCGGGACCCTCGTGATTCCTCTCGAGTGGAGACGGGTATGTTGGGGAACTTCTTGATTTGCACCAAGGGTGTGAAGGACCCTTTCAAAGTTCCATATGTGAGGTGTGATCAGCCTCGAGACGCCTCAGCGTAAAAGAGCCTCATCTCGCCTGGAGCGGAGAACCTCCTGGATTTTCTCGAGTTGCGGCAGGTCTTCTCGAGTTACGTCGGGGACCTCAGGGACCCGCACTGGTGGACTCAGGAAAGGCCAGTCCCCATGCGAGTTGCTAGGGGACCTCTCGGGATTCCTCTCCCATCCATGCCGGCACCTCAGTCCTTGTGTGGAGTCGGGGCCGGAACCTGAGGATTCCTCTCCAGTGTTGCCATGGATCTTGGGGTGCTTCTGAGTCTCTCCAGGGGAGTCAGGCCTCGTCTCGAGTGGGGGCATGCACGTGCGCTTTCCTCCCGAGCTGCAGCAGTAGTGTCACGCTTCCTGTCACGTGGATCAAGGGATCTGTGGCTTTCCCTCGAGGCTGTCCCTCGAGGCTTTCCCACGAGGCTTTCCCACAGGGCTGTGCCACGTGCCACGTTGGTGTGAGTCGATGCTCGGCGTGAAAGACGAGCCGGTGAAGGGAAAAGAGGTTCCTCTGGAATGGACTGAGACATCTGGGGGACTCTTGGAATGGTGGCACGACCCTGGAGTTCCTCTCGCCGTTCCTGTAGAGAGGGCCTCCTCTTGAGATGCGACGGGAAGGCCGGGAACTCTTTCCCGACGAAGCAGGGAAAGGATCCCTCATCTCGAGCTACGAGGCGGAAACGGGGCTACTCTGGATGTGGGCGGGACCCACGTGATTCCTCTCGAGTGGAGACGGGTATGTCGGGGAACTTCTTGATTTGCACCAAGGGTGTGAAGGACCCTTTCGAAGTTCCAGAGGTGAGGTGTGATCAGCCTCGTGACGCCTCAGCGGAAATGGGCCTCATCTCGCCTGGAGGGGAGAACCTCCTGGATTTTCTCGAGTTGCGGCAGGTCTTCTCGAGTTACGACGGGGACCACAGGGACCCGCTCTGCTGGCCTCAGGAAAGGCCAGTCCCCATGCGAGTTGCTAGGGGACCTCTCGGGATTCCTCTCCCGTCCATCCCGGGGCCTCAGTCCTTGTGTGGAGTCGGGGCCGGAACCTGAGGATTCCTCTCCAGTGTTGCCATGGATCTTGGGGTGCTTCTGAGTCTCCCCAGGGGAGTCAGGCCTCGTCTCGAGTGGGGGCATGCACGTGCGCTTTCCTCCCGAGCTGCAGCAGTAGTGTCACGCTTCCTGTCACGTGGATCAAGGGATCTGTGGCTTTCCCTCGAGGCTGTCCCTCGAGGCTTTCCCACGAGGCTTTCCCACAGGGCTGTGCCACGTGCCACCTTGGTGTGAGTCGATCCTCGGCGTGAAAGACGAGCCGGTGAAGGGAAAAGAGGTTCCTCTGGAATGGACTGAGACATCTGGGGGACTCTTGGAATGGTGGCACGACCCTGGAGTTCCTCTCGCCGTTCCTGTTGAGAGGGCCTCCTCTTGAGATGCGACGGGAACGCCGGGAACTCTTTCCCGACGAAGCAGGGAAAGGATCCCTCATCTCGAGCTACGAGGCGGAAAAGGGGCTCCTCTGGATGTGGGCGGGACCCTCGTGATTCCTCTCGAGTGGAGACGGGTATGTCGGGGAACTTCGTGATTTGCACCAAGGGTGTGAAGGACCCTTTCGAAGTTCCAGAGGTGAGGTGTGATCAGCCTCGAGACGCCTCAGCGGAAATGGGCCTCATCTCGCCTGGAGGGGAGAACCTCCTGGATTTTCTCGAGTTGCGGCAGGTCTTCTCGAGTTACGACGGGGACCTCAGGGACCCGCTCTGGTGGCCTCAGGAAAGGCCAGTCCCCATGCGAGTTGCTAGGGGACCTCTCGGGATTCCTGTCCCGTCCATGCCGGGGCCTCAGTCCTTGTGTGGAGTCGGGGCTGGAACCTGAGGATTCCTCTCCAGAGTTGCCATGGATCTTGGGGTGCTTCTGAGGCTCCCCAGGGGAGTCAGGCCTCGTCTCGAGTGGGGGCATGCACGTGCGCTTTCCTCCCGAGCTGCAGCATTAGTGTTACGCTTCCTGTCACATGGATCAAGGGATCTGTGGCTTTCCCTCGAGGCTGTCCCTCGAGGCTGTCCCTCGAGGCTTTCCCACGAGGCTTTCCCACAGGGCTGTGCCACGTGCCACCTTGGTGTGAGTCGATCCTCGGCGTGAAAGACGAGCCGGTGAAGGGAAAAGAGGTTCCTCTGGAATGGACTGAGACATCTGGGGGACTCTTGGAATGGTGGCACGACCCTGGAGTTCCTCTCGCCATTCCTGTTGAGAGGGCCTCCTCTTGAGATGCGACGGGAAGGCCGGGAACTCTTTCCCGACGAAGCAGGGAAAGGATCCCTCATCTCGAGCTACGAGGCGGAAACGGGGCTCCTCTGGATGTGGGCGAGACCCTCGTGATTCCTCTCGAGTGGAGACGTGTATGTTGGGGAACTTCTTGATTTGCACCAAGGGTGTGAAGGACCCTTTCAAAGTTCCATAGGTGAGGTGTGATCAGCCTCGAGACGCCTCAGCGTAAAAGAGCCTCATCTCGCCTGGAGCGGAGAACCTCCTGGATTTTCTCGAGTTGCGGCAGGTCTTCTCGAGTTACGTCGGGGACCTCAGGGACCCGCACTGGTGGACTCAGGAAAGGCCAGTCCCCATGCGAGTTGCTAGGGGACCTCTCGGGATTCCTCTCCCGTCCATGCCGGCACCTCAGTCCTTGTGTGGAGTCGGGGCCGGAACCTGAGGATTCCTCTCCAGTGTTGCCATGGATCTTGGGGTGCTTCTGAGTCTCCCCAGGGGAGTCAGGCCTCGTCTCGAGTGGGGGCATGCACGTGCGCTTTCCTCCCGAGCTGCAGCAGTAGTGTCACGCTTCCTGTCACGTGGATCAAGGGATCTGTGGCTTTCCCTCGAGGCTGTCCCTCGAGGCTTTCCCACGAGGCTTTCCCACAGGGCTGTGCCACGTGCCACGTTGGTGTGAGTCGATGCTCGGCGTGAAAGACGAGCCGGTGAAAGGAAAAGAGGTTCCTCTGGAATGGACTGAGACATCTGGGGGACTCTTGGAATGGTGGCACGACCCTGGAGTTCCTCTCGCCGTTCCTGTAGAGAGGGCCTCCTCTTGAGATGCGACGGGAAGGCCGGGAACTCTTTCCCGACGAAGCAGGGAAAGGATCCCTCATCTCGAGCTACGAGGCGGAAACGGGGCTACTCTGGATGTGGGCGGGACCCACGTGATTCCTCTCGAGTGGAGACGGGTATGTCGGGGAACTTCTTGATTTGCACCAAGTGTGTGAAGGACCCTTTCGAAGTTCCAGAGGTGAGGTGTGATCAGCCTCGTGACGCCTCAGCGGAAATGGGCCTCATCTCGCCTGGAGGGGAGAACCTCCTGGATTTTCTCGAGTTGCGGCAGGTCTTCTCGAGTTACGACGGGGACCACAGGGACCCGCTCTGCTGGCCTCAGGAAAGGCCAGTCCCCATGCGAGTTGCTAGGGGACCTCTCGGGATTCCTCTCCCGTCCATGCCGGGGCCTCAGTCCTTGTGTGGAGTCGGGGCCGTAACCTGAGGATTCCTCTCCAGTGTTGCCATGGATCTTGGGGTGCTTCTGAGTCTCCCCAGGGGAGTCAGGCCTCGTCTCGAGTGGGGGCATGCACGTGCGCTTTCCTCCCGAGCTGCAGCAGTAGTGTCACGCTTCCTGTCACGTGGATCAAGGGATCTGTGGCTTTCCCTCGAGGCTGTCCCTCGAGGCTTTCCCACGAGGCTTTCCCACAGGGCTGTGCCACGTGCCACCTTGGTGTGAGTCGATCCTCGGCGTGAAAGACGAGCCGGTGAAGGGAAAAGAGGTTCCTCTGGAATGGACTGAGACATCTGGGGGACTCTTGGAATGGTGGCACGACCCTGGAGTTCCTTTCGCCGTTCCTGTTGAGAGGGCCTCCTCTTGAGATGCGACGGGAACGCCGGGAACTCTTTCCCGACGAAGCAGGGAAAGGATCCCTCATCTCGAGCTACGAGGCGGAAAAGGGGCTCCTCTGGATGTGGGCGGGACCCTCGTGATTCCTCTCGAGTGGAGACGGGTATGTCGGGGAACTTCTTGATTTGCACCAAGGGTGTGAAGGACCCTTTCGAAGTTCCAGAGGTGAGGTGTGATCAGCCTCGAGACGCCTCAGCGGAAATGGGCCTCATCTCGCCTGGAGGGGAGAACCTCCTGGATTTTCTCGAGTTGCGGCAGGTCTTCTCGAGTTACGACGGGGACCTCAGGGACACGCTCTGGTGGCCTCAGGAAAGGCCAGTCCCCATGCGAGTTGCTAGGGGACCTCTCGGGATTCTTCTCCCGTCCATGCCGGGGCCTCAGTCCTTGTGTGGAGTCGGGGCTGGAACCTGAGGATTCCTCTCCAGAGTTGCCATGGATCTTGGGGTGCTTCTGAGGCTCCCCAGGGGAGTCAGGCCTCGTCTCGAGTGGGGGCATGCACGTGCGCTTTCCTCCCGAGCTGCAGCATTAGTGTTACGCTTCCTGTCACATGGATCAAGGGATCTGTGGCTTTCCCTCGAGGCTGTCCCTCGAGGCTGTCCCTCGAGGCTTTCCCACGAGGCTTTCCCACAGGGCTGTGCCACGTGCCACCTTGGTGTGAGTCGATCCTCGGCGTGAAAGACGAGCCGGTGAAGGGAAAAGAGGTTCCTCTGGAATGGACTGAGACATCTGGGGGACTCTTGGAATGGTGGCACGACCCTGGAGTTCCTCTCGCCGTTCCTGTTGAGAGGGCCTCCTCTTGAGATGCGACGGGAAGGCCGGGAACTCTTTCCCGACGAAGCAGGGAAAGGATCCCTCATCTCGAGCTACGAGGCGGAAACGGGGCTCCTCTGGATGTGGGCGGGACCCTCGTGATTCCTCTCGAGTGGAGACGGGTATGTTGGGGAACTTCTTGATTTGCACCAAGGGTGTGAAGGACCCTTTCAAAGTTCCATAGGTGAGGTGTGATCAGCCTCGAGACGCCTCAGCGTAAAAGAGCCTCATCTCGCCTGGAGCGGAGAACCTCCTGGATTTTCTCGAGTTGCGGCAGGTCTTCTCGAGTTACGTCGGGGACCTCAGGGACCCGCACTGGTGGACTCAGGAAAGGCCAGTCCCCATGCGAGTTGCTAGGGGACCTCTCGGGATTCCTCTCCCGTCCATGCCGGCACCTCAGTCCTTGTGTGGAGTCGGGGCCGGAACCTGAGGATTCCTCTCCAGTGTTGCCATGGATCTTGGGGTGCTTCTGAGTCTCCCCAGGGGAGTCAGGCCTCGTCTCGAGTGGGTGCATGCACGTGCGCTTTCCTCCCGAGCTGCAGCAGTAGTGTCACGCTTCCTGTCACGTGGATCAAGGGATCTGTGGCTTTCCCTCGAGGCTGTCCCTCGAGGCTTTCCCACGAGGCTTTCCCACAGGGCTGTGCCACGTGCCACGTTGGTGTGAGTCGATCCTTGGCGTGAAAGACGAGCCGGTGAAGGGAAAAGAGGTTCCTCTGGAATGGACTGAGACATCTGGGGGACTCTTGGAATGGTGGCACGACCCTGGAGTTCCTCTCGCCGTTCCTGTAGAGAGGGCCTCCTCTTGAGATGCGACGGGAAGGCCGGGAACTCTTTCCCGACGAAGCAGGGAAAGGATCCCTCATCTCGAGCTACGAGGCGGAAACGGGGCTACTCTGGATGTGGGCGGGACCCACGTGATTCCTCTCGAGTGGAGACGGGTATGTCGGGGAACTTCTTGATTTGCACCAAGGGTGTGAAGGACCCTTTCGAAGTTCCAGAGGTGAGGTGTGATCAGCCTCGAGACGCCTCAGCGGAAATGGGCCTCATCTCGCCTGGAAGGGAGAACCTCCTGGATTTTCTCGAGTTGCGGCAGGTCTTCTCGAGTTACGACGGGGACCTCAGGGACCCGCTCTGGTGGCCTCAGGAAAGGCCAGTCCCCATGCGAGTTGCTAGGGGACCTCTCGGGATTCCTCTCCCGTCCATGCCGGGGCCTCAGTCCTTGTGTGGAGTCGGGGCTGGAACCTGAGGATTCCTCTCCAGAGTTGCCATGGATCTTGGGGTGCTTCTGAGGCTCCCCAGGGGAGTCAGGCCTCGTCTCGAGTGGGGGCATGCACGTGCGCTTTCCTCCCGAGCTGCAGCATTAGTGTTACGCTTCCTGTCTCATGGATCAAGGGATCTGTGGCTTTCCCTCGAGGCTGTCCCTCGAGGCTTTCCCACGAGGCTTTCCCACAGGGCTGTGCCACGTGCCACCTTGGTGTGAGTCGATCCTCGGCGTGAAAGACGAGCCGGTGAAGGGAAAAGAGGTTCCTCTGGAATGGACTGAGACATCTGGGGGACTCTTGGAATGGTGGCACGACCCTGGAGTTCCTCTCGCCGTTCCTGTTGAGAGGGCCTCCTCTTGAGATGCGACGGGAAGGCCGGGAACTCTTTCCCGACGAAGCAGGGAAAGGATCCCTCATCTCGAGCTACGAGGCGGAAACGGGGCTCCTCTGGATGTGGGCGGGACCCTCGTGATTCCTCTCGAGTGGAGACGGGTATGTTGGGGAACTTCTTGATTTGCACCAAGGGTGTGAAGGACCCTTTCAAAGTTCCATAGGTGAGGTGAGATCAGCCTCGAGACGCCTCAGCGTAAAAGAGCCTCATCTCGCCTGGAGCGGAGAACCTCCTGGATTTTCTCGAGTTGCGGCAGGTCTTCTCGAGTTACGTCGGGGACCTCAGGGACCCGCACTGGTGGACTCAGGAAAGGCCAGTCCCCATGCGAGTTGCTAGGGGACCTCTCGGGATTCCTCTCCCGTCCATGCCGGGGCCTCAGTCCTTGTGTGGAGTCGGGGCCGGAACCTGAGGATTCCTCTCCAGTGTTGCCATGGATCTTGGGGTGCTTCTGAGTCTCCCCAGGGGAGTCAGGCCTCGTCTCGAGTGGGGGCCTGCACGTGCGCTTTCCTCCCGAGCTGCAGCAGTAGTGTCACGCTTCCTGTCACGTGGATCAAGGGATCTGTGGCTTTCCCTCGAGGCTGTCCCTCGAGGCTTTCCCACGAGGCTTTCCCACAGGGCTGTGCCACGTGCCACCTTGGTGTGAGTCGATTCTCGGCGTGAAAGACGAGCTGGTGAAGGGAAAAGAGGTTCTTCTGGAATGGACTGAGACATCTGGGGGACTCTTGGAATGGTGGCACGACCCTGGAGTTCCTCTCGCCGTTCCTGTTGAGAGGGCCTCCTCTTGAGATGCGACGGGAAGGCCGGGAACTCTTTCCTGAGGAAGCAGGGAAAGGATCCCTCATCTCGAGCTACGAGGCGGAAACGGGGCTCCTCTGGATGTGGGCGGGACCCTCGTGATTCCTCTCGAGTGGAGACGGGTATGTCGGGGATCTTCTTGATTTGCACCAAGGGTGTGAAGGACCCTTTCGAAGTTCCAGAGGTGAGGTGTGATCAGCCTCGAGACGCCTCAGCGGAAATGGGCCTCATCTCGCCTGGAGGGGAGAACCTCCTGGATTTTCTCGAGTTGCGGCAGGTCTTCTCGAGTTACGACGGGGACCTCAGGGACCCGCTCTGGTGGCCTCAGGAAAGGCCAGTCCTCATGCGACTTGCTAGGGGACCTCTCGGGATTCCTCTCCCGTCCATGCCGGGGCCTCAGTCCTTGTGTGGAGTCGGGGCCGGAACCTGAGGATTCCTCTCCAGTGTTGCCATGGATCTTGGGGTGCTTCTGAGTCTCCCCAGGGGAGTCAGGCCTCGTCTCGAGTGGGGGCATGCACGTGCGCTTTCCTCCCGAGCTGCAGCAGTAGTGTCACGCTTCCTGTCACGTGGATCAAGGGATCTGTGGCTTTCCCTCGAGGCTGTCCCTCGAGGCTTTCCCACGAGGCTTTCCCACAGGGCTGTGCCACGTGCCACCTTGGTGTGAGTCGATCCTCGGCGTGAAAGACGAGCCGGTGAAGGGAAAAGAGGTTCCTCTGGAATGGACTGAGACATCTGGGGGACTCTTGGAATGGTGGCACGACCCTGGAGTTCCTCTCGCCGTTCCTGTAGAGAGGGCCTCCTCTTGAGATGCGACGGGAAGGCCGGGAACTCTTTCCCGACGAAGCAGGGAAAGGATCCCTCATCTCGAGCTACGAGGCGGAAACGGGGCTCCTCTGGATGTGGGCGGGACCCTCGTGATTCCTCTCGAGTGGAGACGGCTAGGTCGGGGAACTTCTTGATTTGCACCAAGGGTGTGAAGGACCCTTTCGAAGTTCCAGAGGTGAGGTGTGATCAGCCTCGAGACGCCTCAGCGGAAATGGGCCTCATCTCGCCTGGAGGGGAGAACCTCCTGGATTTTCTCGAGTTGCGGCAGGTCTTCTCGAGTTACAACGGGGACCTCAGGGACCCGCTCTGGTGGCCTCAGGAAAGGCAAGTCCCCATGCGAGTTGCTAGGGGACCTCTCGGGATTCCTCTCCCGTCCATGCCGGGGCCTCAGTCCTTGTGTGGAGTCGGGGCCGGAACCTGAGGATTCCTCTCCAGTGTTGCCATGGATCTTGGGGTGCTTCTGAGTCTCCACAGGGGAGTCAGGCCTCGTCTCGAGTGGGGGCATGCACGTGCGCTTTCCTCCCGAGCTGCAGCAGTAGTGTCACGCTTCCTGTCACGTGGATCAAGGGATCTGTGGCTTTCCCTCGAGGCTGTCCCTCGAGGCTTTCCAACGAGGCTTTCCCACAGGGCTGTGCCACGTGCCACCTTGGTGTGAGTCGATCCTCGGCGTGAAAGACGAGCCGGTGAAGGGAAAAGAGGTTCCTCTGGAATGGACTGAGACATCTGGGGGACTCTTGGAATGGTGGCACGACCCTGGAGTTCCTCTCGCCGTTCCTGTAGAGAGGGCCTCCTCTTGAGATGCGACGGGAAGGCCGGGAACTCTTTCCCGACGAAGCAGGGAAAGGATCCCTCATCTCGAGCTACGAGGCGGAAACGGGGCTCCTCTGGATGTGGGCGGGACCCTCGTGATTCCTCTCGAGTGGAGACGGCTAGGTCGGGGAACTTCTTGATTTGCACCAAGGGTGTGAAGGACCCTTTCGAAGTTCCAGAGGTGAGGTGTGATCAGCCTCGAGACGCCTCAGCGGAAATGGGCCTCATCTCGCCTGGAGGGGAGAACCTCCTGGATTTTCTCGAGTTGCGGCAGGTCTTCTCGAGTTACGACGGGGACCTCAGGGACCCGCTCTGGTGGCCTCAGGAAAGGCCAGTCCCCATGCGAGTTGCTAGGGGACCTCTCGAGATTCCTCTCCCGTCCATGCTGGGGCCTCAGTCCTTGTGTGGAGTCGGGCCCGGAACCTGAGGATTCCTCTCCAGTGTTGCCATGGATCTTGGGGTGCTTCTGAGTCTCCCCAGGGGAGTCAGGCCTCGTCTCGAGTTGGGGCATGCACGTGCGCTTTCCTCCCGAGCTGCAGCTGTAGTGTCACGCTTCCTGTCACGTGGATCAAGGGATCTGAGGCTTTCCCTCGAGGCTGTCCCTCGAGGCTTTCCCACGAGGCTTTCCCACAGGGCTGTGCCACGTGCCACCTTGGTGTGAGTCGATCCTCGGCGTGAAAGACGAGCCGGTGAAGGGAAAAGATTTTCCTCTGGAATGGACTGAGACATCTGGGGGACTCTTGGAATGGTGGCACGACCCTGGAGTTCCTCTCGCCTTTCCTGTTGAGAGGGCCTCCTCTTGAGATGCGACGGGAACGCTGGGAACTCTTTCCCGACGAAGCAGGGAAAGGATCCCTTATCTCGAGCTACGAGGCGGAAACGGGGCTCCTCTGGATGTGGGCGGGACCCTCGTGATTCCTCTCGAGTGGAGACGGCTAGGTCGGGGAACTTCTTGATTTGCACCAAGGGTGTGAAGGACCCTTTCGAAGTTCCAGAGGGGAGGTGTGATCAGCCTCGAGACGCCTCAGCGGAAATGGGCCTCATCTCGCCTGGAGGGGAGAACCTCCTGGATTTTCTCGAGTTGCGGCAGGTCTTCTCGAGTTACGACGGGGACCTCAGAGACCCGCTCTGGTGGCCTCAGGAAAGGTCAGTCCCCATGCGAGTTGCTAGGGGACCTCTCGGGATTCCTCTCCCGTCCATGCCGGGGCCTCAGTCCTTGTGTGGAGTCGGGGCCGGAACCTGAGGATTCCTCTCCAGTGTTGCCATGGATCTTGGGGTGCTTCTGAGTCTCCCCAGGGGAGTCAGGCCTCGTCTCGAGTGGGGGCATGCACGTGCGCTTTCCTCCCGAGCTGCAGCAGTAGTGTCACGCTTCCTGTCACGTGGATCAAGGGATCTGTGGCTTTCCCTCGAGGCTGTCCCTCGAGGCTTTCCCACGAGGCTTTCCCACAGGGCTGTGCCACGTGCCACCTTGGTGTGAGTCGATCCTCGGCGTGAAAGACGAGCCGGTGAAGGGAAAAGAGGTTCCTCTGGAATGGACTGAGACATCTGGGGGACTCTTGGAATGGTGGCAAGACCCTGGAGTTCCTCTCGCCGTTCCTGTAGAGAGGGCCTCCTCTTGAGATGCGACGGGAACGCCGGGAACTCTTTCCCGACGAAGCAGGGAAAGGATCCCTCATCTCGAGCTACGAGGCGGAAAAGGGGCTCCTCTGGATGTGGGCGGGACCCTCGTGATTCCTCTCGAGTGGAGACGGGTATGTCGGGGAACTTCTTGATTTGCACCAAGGGTGTGAAGGACCCTTTCGAAGTTCCAGAGGTGAGGTGTGATCAGCCTCGAGACGCCTCAGCGGAAATGGGCCTCATCTCGCCTGGAGGGGAGAACCTCCTGGATTTTCTCGAGTTGCGGCAGGTCTTCTCGAGTTACGACGGGGACCTCAGGGACACGCTCTGGTGGCCTCAGGAAAGGCCAGTCCCCATGCGAGTTGCTAGGGGACCTCTCGGGATTCCTCTCCCGTCCATGCCGGGGCCTCAGTCCTTGTGTGGAGTCGGGGCTGGAACCTGAGGATTCCTCTCCAGAGTTGCCATGGATCTTGGGGTGCTTCTGAGGCTCCCCAGGGGAGTCAGGCCTCGTCTCGAGTGGGGGCATGCACGTGCGCTTTCCTCCCGAGCTGCAGCATTAGTGTTACGCTTCCTGTCACATGGATCAAGGGATCTGTGGCTTTCCCTCGAGGCTGTCCCTCGAGGCTGTCCCTCGAGGCTTTCCCACGAGGCTTTCCCACAGGGCTGTGCCACGTGCCACCTTGGTGTGAGTCGATCCTCGGCGTGAAAGACGAGCCGGTGAAGGGAAAAGAGGTTCCTCTGGAATGGACTGAGACATCTGGGGGACTCTTGGAATGGTGGCACGACCCTGGAGTTCCTCTCGCCGTTCCTGTTGAGAGGGCCTCCTCTTGAGATGCGACGGGAAGGCCGGGAACTCTTTCCCGACGAAGCAGGGAAAGGATCCCTCATCTCGAGCTACGAGGCGGAAACGGGGCTCCTCTGGATGTGGGCGGGACCCTCGTGATTCCTCTCGAGTGGAGACGGGTATGTTGGGGAACTTCTTGATTTGCACCAAGGGTGTGAAGGACCCTTTCAAAGATCCATAGGTGAGGTGTGATCAGCCTCGAGACGCCTCAGCGTAAAAGAGCCTCATCTCGCCTGGAGCGGAGAACCTCCTGGATTTTCTCGAGTTGCGGCAGGTCTTCTCGAGTTACGTCGGGGACCTCAGGGACCCGCACTGGTGGACTCAGGAAAGGCCAGTCCCCATGCGAGTTGCTAGGGGACCTCTCGGGATTCCTCTCCCGTCCATGCCGGCATCTCAGTCCTTGTGTGGAGTCGGGGCCGGAACCTGAGGATTCCTCTCCAGTGTTGCCATGGATCTTGGGGTGCTTCTGAGTCTCCCCAGGGGAGTCAGGCCTCGTCTCGAGTGGGTGCATGCACGTGCGCTTTCCTCCCGAGCTGCAGCAGTAGTGTCACGCTTCCTGTCACGTGGATCAAGGGATCTGTGGCTTTCCCTCGAGGCTGTCCCTCGAGGCTTTCCCACGAGGCTTTCCCACAGGGCTGTGCCACGTGCCACGTTGGTGTGAGTCGATCCTCGGCGTGAAAGACGAGCCGGTGAAGGGAAAAGAGGTTCCTCTGGAATGGACTGAGACATCTGGGGGACTCTTGGAATGGTGGCACGACCCTGGAGTTCCTCTCGCCGTTCCTGTTGAGAGGGCCTCCTCTTGAGATGCGACGGGAAGGCCGGGAACTCTTTCCCGACGAAGCAGGGAAAGGATCCCTCATCTCGAGCTACGAGGCGGAAACGGGGCTACTCTGGATGTGGGCGGGACCCACGTGATTCCTCTCGAGTGGAGACGGGTATGTCGGGGAACTTCTTGATTTGCACCAAGGGTGTGAAGGACCCTTTCGAAGTTCCAGAGGTGAGGTGTGATCAGCCTCGAGACGCCTCAGCGGAAATGGGCCTCATCTCGCCTGGAGGGGAGAACCTCCTGGATTTTCTCGAGTTGCGGCAGGTCTTCTCGAGTTACGACGGGGACCTCAGGGACACGCTCTGGTGGCCTCAGGAAAGGCCAGTCCCCATGCGAGTTGCTAGGGGACCTCTCGGGATTCCTCTCCCGTCCATGCCGGGGCCTCAGTCCTTGTGTGGAGTCGGGGCTGGAACCTGAGGATTCCTCTCCAGAGTTGCCATGGATCTTGGGGTGCTTCTGAGGCTCCCCAGGGGAGTCAGGCCTCGTCTCGAGTGGGGGCATGCACGTGCGCTTTCCTCCCGAGCTGCAGCATTAGTGTTACGCTTCCTGTCACATGGATCAAGGGATCTGTGGCTTTCCCTCGAGGCTGTCCCTCGAGGCTTTCCCACGAGGCTTTCCCACAGGGCTGTGCCACGTGCCACCTTGGTGTGAGTCGATCCTCGGCGTGAAAGACGAGCCGGTGAAGGGAAAAGAGGTTCCTCTGGAATGGACTGAGACATCTGGGGGACTCTTGGAATGGTGGCAGGACCCTGGAGTTCCTCTCGCCGTTCCTGTTGAGAGGGCCTCCTCTTGAGATGCGACGGGAAGGCCGGGAACTCTTTCCCGACGAAGCAGGGAAAGGATCCCTCATCTCGAGCTACGAGGCGGAAACGGGGCTCCTCTGGATGTGGGCGGGACCCTCGTGATTCCTCTCGAGTGGAGACGGGTATGTTGGGGAACTTCTTGATTTGCACCAAGGGTGTGAAGGACCCTTTCAAAGTTCCATAGGTGAGGTGAGATCAGCCTCGAGACGCCTCAGCGTAAAAGAGCCTCATCTCGCCTGGAGCGGAGAACCTCCTGGATTTTCTCGAGTTGCGGCAGGTCTTCTCGAGTTACGTCGGGGACCTCAGGGACCCGCACTGGTGGACTCAGGAAAGGCCAGTCCCCATGCGAGTTGCTAGGGGACCTCTCGGGATTCCTCTCCCGTCCATGCCGGGGCCTCAGTCCTTGTGTGGAGTCGGGGCCGGAACCTGAGGATTCCTCTCCAGTGTTGCCATGGATCTTGGGGTGCTTCTGAGTCTCCCCAGGGGAGTCAGGCCTCGTCTCGAGTGGGGGCCTGCACGTGCGCTTTCCTCCCGAGCTGCAGCAGTAGTGTCACGCTTCCTGTCACGTGGATCAAGGGATCTGTGGCTTTCCCTCGAGGCTGTCCCTCGAGGCTTTCCCACGAGGCTTTCCCACAGGGCTGTGCCACGTGCCACCTTGGTGTGAGTCGATTCTCGGCGTGAAAGACGAGCTGGTGAAGGGAAAAGAGGTTCTTCTGGAATGGACTGAGACATCTGGGGGACTCTTGGAATGGTGGCACGACCCTGGAGTTCCTCTCGCCGTTCCTGTTGAGAGGGCCTCCTCTTGAGATGCGACGGGAAGGCCGGGAACTCTTTCCTGAGGAAGCAGGGAAAGGATCCCTCATCTCGAGCTACGAGGCGGAAACGGGGCTCCTCTGGATGTGGGCGGGACCCTCGTGATTCCTCTCGAGTGGAGACGGGTATGTCGGGGATCTTCTTGATTTGCACCAAGGGTGTGAAGGACCCTTTCGAAGTTCCAGAGGTGAGGTGTGATCAGCCTCGAGACGCCTCAGCGGAAATGGGCCTCATCTCGCCTGGAGGGGAGAACCTCCTGGATTTTCTCGAGTTGCGGCAGGTCTTCTCGAGTTACGACGGGGACCTCAGGGACCCGCTCTGGTGGCCTCAGGAAAGGCCAGTCCTCATGCGACTTGCTAGGGGACCTCTCGGGATTCCTCTCCCGTCCATGCCGGGGCCTCAGTCCTTGTGTGGAGTCGGGGCCGGAACCTGAGGATTCCTCTCCAGTGTTGCCATGGATCTTGGGGTGCTTCTGAGTCTCCCCAGGGGAGTCAGGCCTCGTCTCGAGTGGGGGCATGCACGTGCGCTTTCCTCCCGAGCTGCAGCAGTAGTGTCACGCTTCCTGTCACGTGGATCAAGGGATCTGTGGCTTTCCCTCGAGGCTGTCCCTCGAGGCTTTCCCACGAGGCTTTCCCACAGGGCTGTGCCACGTGCCACCTTGGTGTGAGTCGATCCTCGGCGTGAAAGACGAGCCGGTGAAGGGAAAAGAGGTTCCTCTGGAATGGACTGAGACATCTGGGGGACTCTTGGAATGGTGGCACGACCCTGGAGTTCCTCTCGCCGTTCCTGTAGAGAGGGCCTCCTCTTGAGATGCGACGGGAAGGCCGGGAACTCTTTCCCGACGAAGCAGGGAAAGGATCCCTCATCTCGAGCTACGAGGCGGAAACGGGGCTCCTCTGGATGTGGGCGGGACCCTCGTGATTCCTCTCGAGTGGAGACGGGTATGTTGGGGAACTTCTTGATTTGCACCAAGGGTGTGAAGGACCCTTTCAAAGTTCCATAGGTGAGGTGTGATCAGCCTCGAGACGCCTCAGCGTAAAAGAGCCTCATCTCGCCTGGAGGGGAGAACCTCCTGGATTTTCTCGAGTTGCGGCAGGTCTTCTCGAGTTACGTCGGGGACCTCAGGGACCCGCACTGGTGGACTCAGGAAAGGCCAGTCCCCATGCGAGTTGCTAGGGGACCTCTCGGGATTCCTCTCCCGTCCATGCCGGCACCTCAGTCCTTGTGTGGAGTCGGGGCCGGAACCTGAGGATTCCTCTCCAGTGTTGCCATGGATCTTGGGGTGCTTCTGAGTCTCCCCAGGGGAGTCAGGCCTCGTCTCGAGTGGGTGCATGCACGTGCGCTTTCCTCCCGAGCTGCAGCAGTAGTGTCACGCTTCCTGTCACGTGGATCAAGGGATCTGTGGCTTTCCCTCGAGGCTGTCCCTCGAGGCTTTCCCACGAGGCTTTCCCACAGGGCTGTGCCACGTGCCACGTTGGTGTGAGTCGATCCTCGGCGTGAAAGACGAGCCGGTGAAGGGAAAAGAGGTTCCTCTGGAATGGACTGAGACATCTGGGGGACTCTTGGAATGGTGGCACGACCCTGGAGTTCCTCTCGCCGTTCCTGTAGAGAGGGCCTCCTCTTGAGATGCGACGGGAAGGCCGGGAACTCTTTCCCGACGAAGCAGGGAAAGGATCCCTCATCTCGAGCTACGAGGCGGAAACGGGGCTACTCTGGATGTGGGCGGGACCCACGTGATTCCTCTCGAGTGGAGACGGGTATGTCGGGGAACTTCTTGATTTGCACCAAGGGTGTGAAGGACCCTTTCGAAGTTCCAGAGGTGAGGTGTGATCAGCCTCGAGACGCCTCAGCGGAAATGGGCCTCATCTCGCCTGGAGGGGAGAACCTCCTGGATTTTCTCGAGTTGCGGCAGGTCTTCTCGAGTTACGACGGGGACCTCAGGGACACGCTCTGGTGGCCTCAGGAAAGGCCAGTCCCCATGCGAGTTGCTAGGGGACCTCTCGGGATTCCTCTCCCGTCCATGCCGGGGCCTCAGTCCTTGTGTGGAGTCGGGGCTGGAACCTGAGGATTCCTCTCCAGAGTTGCCATGGATCTTGGGGTGCTTCTGAGGCTCCCCAGGGGAGTCAGGCCTCGTCTCGAGTGGGGGCATGCACGTGCGCTTTCCTCCCGAGCTGCAGCATTAGTGTTACGCTTCCTGTCACATGGATCAAGGGATCTGTGGCTTTCCCTCGAGGCTGTCCCTCGAGGCTTTCCCACGAGGCTTTCCCACAGGGCTGTGCCACGTGCCACCTTGGTGTGAGTCGATCCTCGGCGTGAAAGACGAGCCGGTGAAGGGAAAAGAGGTTCCTCTGGAATGGACTGAGACATCTGGGGGACTCTTGGAATGGTGGCACGACCCTGGAGTTCCTCTCGCCGTTCCTGTTGAGAGGGCCTCCTCTTGAGATGCGACGGGAAGGCCGGGAACTCTTTCCCGACGAAGCAGGGAAAGGATCCCTCATCTCGAGCTACGAGGCGGAAACGGGGCTCCTCTGGATGTGGGCGGGACCCTCGTGATTCCTCTCGAGTGGAGACGGGTATGTTGGGGAACTTCTTGATTTGCACCAAGGGTGTGAAGGACCCTTTCAAAGTTCCATAGGTGAGGTGAGATCAGCCTCGAGACGCCTCAGCGTAAAAGAGCCTCATCTCGCCTGGAGCGGAGAACCTCCTGGATTTTCTCGAGTTGCGGCAGGTCTTCTCGAGTTACGTCGGGGACCTCAGGGACCCGCACTGGTGGACTCAGGAAAGGCCAGTCCCCATGCGAGTTGCTAGGGGACCTCTCGGGATTCCTCTCCCGTCCATGCCGGGGCCTCAGTCCTTGTGTGGAGTCGGGGCCGGAACCTGAGGATTCCTCTCCAGTGTTGCCATGGATCTTGGGGTGCTTCTGAGTCTCCCCAGGGGAGTCAGGCCTCGTCTCGAGTGGGGGCCTGCACGTGCGCTTTCCTCCCGAGCTGCAGCAGTATTGTCACGCTTCCTGTCACGTGGATCAAGGGATCTGTGGCTTTCCCTCGAGGCTGTCCCTCGAGGCTTTCCCACGAGGCTTTCCCACAGGGCTGTGCCACGTGCCACCTTGGTGTGAGTCGATTCTCGGCGTGAAAGACGAGCTGGTGAAGGGAAAAGAGGTTCTTCTGGAATGGACTGAGACATCTGGGGGACTCTTGGAATGGTGGCACGACCCTGGAGTTCCTCTCGCCGTTCCTGTTGAGAGGGCCTCCTCTTGAGATGCGACGGGAAGGCCGGGAACTCTTTCCTGAGGAAGCAGGGAAAGGATCCCTCATCTCGAGCTACGAGGCGGAAACGGGGCTCCTCTGGATGTGGGCGGGACCCTCGTGATTCCTCTCGAGTGGAGACGGGTATGTCGGGGATCTTCTTGATTTGCACCAAGGGTGTGAAGGACCCTTTCGAAGTTCCAGAGGTGAGGTGTGATCAGCCTCGAGACGCCTCAGCGGAAATGGGCCTCATCTCGCCTGGAGGGGAGAACCTCCTGGATTTTCTCGAGTTGCGGCAGGTCTTCTCGAGTTACGACGGGGACCTCAGGGACCCGCTCTGGTGGCCTCAGGAAAGGCCAGTCCTCATGCGACTTGCTAGGGGACCTCTCGGGATTCCTCTCCCGTCCATGCCGGGGCCTCAGTCCTTGTGTGGAGTCGGGGCCGGAACCTGAGGATTCCTCTCCAGTGTTGCCATGGATCTTGGGGTGCTTCTGAGTCTCCCCAGGGGAGTCAGGCCTCGTCTCGAGTGGGGGCATGCACGTGCGCTTTCCTCCCGAGCTGCAGCAGTAGTGTCACGCTTCCTGTCACGTGGATCAAGGGATCTGTGGCTTTCCCTCGAGGCTGTCCCTCGAGGC
The DNA here is from genome assembly GCF_023091745.1 of Budorcas taxicolor. Classification (NCBI taxonomy): domain Eukaryota; kingdom Metazoa; phylum Chordata; class Mammalia; order Artiodactyla; family Bovidae; genus Budorcas; species Budorcas taxicolor. The sequence continues at coordinate 21,645 of NW_026292663.1, read as the reverse complement.
TTTCCCACGAGGCTTTCCCACAGGGCTGTGCCACGTGCCACCTTGGTGTGAGTCGATCCTCGGCGTGAAAGACGAGCCGGTGAAGGGAAAAGAGGTTCCTCTGGAATGGACTGAGACATCTGGGGGACTCTTGGAATGGTGGCACGACCCTGGAGTTCCTCTCGCCGTTCCTGTTGAGAGGGCCTCCTCTTGAGATGCGACGGGAAGGCCGGGAACTCTTTCCCGACGAAGCAGGGAAAGGATCCCTCATCTCGAGCTACGAGGCGGAAACGGGGCTCCTCTGGATGTGGGCGGGACCCTCGTGATTCCTCTCGAGTGGAGACGGGTATGTTGGGGAACTTCTTGATTTGCACCAAGGGTGTGAAGGACCCTTTCAAAGTTCCATAGGTGAGGTGAGATCAGCCTCGAGACGCCTCAGCGTAAAAGAGCCTCATCTCGCCTGGAGCGGAGAACCTCCTGGATTTTCTCGAGTTGCGGCAGGTCTTCTCGAGTTACGTCGGGGACCTCAGGGACCCGCACTGGTGGACTCAGGAAAGGCCAGTCCCCATGCGAGTTGCTAGGGGACCTCTCGGGATTCCTCTCCCGTCCATGCCGGGGCCTCAGTCCTTGTGTGGAGTCGGGGCCGGAACCTGAGGATTCCTCTCCAGTGTTGCCATGGATCTTGGGGTGCTTCTGAGTCTCCCCAGGGGAGTCAGGCCTCGTCTCGAGTGGGGGCCTGCACGTGCGCTTTCCTCCCGAGCTGCAGCAGTATTGTCACGCTTCCTGTCACGTGGATCAAGGGATCTGTGGCTTTCCCTCGAGGCTGTCCCTCGAGGCTTTCCCACGAGGCTTTCCCACAGGGCTGTGCCACGTGCCACCTTGGTGTGAGTCGATTCTCGGCGTGAAAGACGAGCTGGTGAAGGGAAAAGAGGTTCTTCTGGAATGGACTGAGACATCTGGGGGACTCTTGGAATGGTGGCACGACCCTGGAGTTCCTCTCGCCGTTCCTGTTGAGAGGGCCTCCTCTTGAGATGCGACGGGAAGGCCGGGAACTCTTTCCTGAGGAAGCAGGGAAAGGATCCCTCATCTCGAGCTACGAGGCGGAAACGGGGCTCCTCTGGATGTGGGCGGGACCCTCGTGATTCCTCTCGAGTGGAGACGGGTATGTCGGGGATCTTCTTGATTTGCACCAAGGGTGTGAAGGACCCTTTCGAAGTTCCAGAGGTGAGGTGTGATCAGCCTCGAGACGCCTCAGCGGAAATGGGCCTCATCTCGCCTGGAGGGGAGAACCTCCTGGATTTTCTCGAGTTGCGGCAGGTCTTCTCGAGTTACGACGGGGACCTCAGGGACCCGCTCTTGTGGCCTCAGGAAAGGCCAGTCCTCATGCGACTTGCTAGGGGACCTCTCGGGATTCCTCTCCCGTCCATGCCGGGGCCTCAGTCCTTGTGTGGAGTCGGGGCCGGAACCTGAGGATTCCTCTCCAGTGTTGCCATGGATCTTGGGGTGCTTCTGAGTCTCCCCAGGGGAGTCAGGCCTCGTCTCGAGTGGGGGCATGCACGTGCGCTTTCCTCCCGAGCTGCAGCAGTAGTGTCACGCTTCCTGTCACGTGGATCAAGGGATCTGTGGCTTTCCCTCGAGGCTGTCCCTCGAGGCTTTCCCACGAGGCTTTCCCACAGGGCTGTGCCACGTGCCACCTTGGTGTGAGTCGATCCTCGGCGTGAAAGACGAGCCGGTGAAGGGAAAAGAGGTTCCTCTGGAATGGACTGAGACATCTGGGGGACTCTTGGAATGGTGGCACGACCCTGGAGTTCCTCTCGCCGTTCCTGTAGAGAGGGCCTCCTCTTGAGATGCGACGGGAAGGCCGGGAACTCTTTCCCGACGAAGCAGGGAAAGGATCCCTCATCTCGAGCTACGAGGCGGAAACGGGGCTCCTCTGGATGTGGGCGGGACCCTCGTGATTCCTCTCGAGTGGAGACGGCTAGGTCGGGGAACTTCTTGATTTGCACCAAGGGTGTGAAGGACCCTTTCGAAGTTCCAGAGGTGAGGTGTGATCAGCCTCGAGACGCCTCAGCGGAAATGGGCCTCATCTCGCCTGGAGGGGAGAACCTCCTGGATTTTCTCGAGTTGCGGCAGGTCTTCTCGAGTTACAACGGGGACCTCAGGGACCCGCTCTGGTGGCCTCAGGAAAGGCAAGTCCCCATGCGAGTTGCTAGGGGACCTCTCGGGATTCCTCTCCCGTCCATGCCGGGGCCTCAGTCCTTGTGTGGAGTCGGGGCCGGAACCTGAGGATTCCTCTCCAGTGTTGCCATGGATCTTGGGGTGCTTCTGAGTCTCCACAGGGGAGTCAGGCCTCGTCTCGAGTGGGGGCATGCACGTGCGCTTTCCTCCCGAGCTGCAGCAGTAGTGTCACGCTTCCTGTCACGTGGATCAAGGGATCTGTGGCTTTCCCTCGAGGCTGTCCCTCGAGGCTTTCCAACGAGGCTTTCCCACAGGGCTGTGCCACGTGCCACCTTGGTGTGAGTCGATCCTCGGCGTGAAAGACGAGCCGGTGAAGGGAAAAGAGGTTCCTCTGGAATGGACTGAGACATCTGGGGGACTCTTGGAATGGTGGCACGACCCTGGAGTTCCTCTCGCCGTTCCTGTTGAGAGGGCCTCCTCTTGAGATGCGACGGGAAGGCCGGGAACTCTTTCCCGACGAAGCAGGGAAAGGATCCCTCATCTCGAGCTACGAGGCGGAAACGGGGCTCCTCTGGATGTGGGCGGGACCCTCGTGATTCCTCTCGAGTGGAGACGGGTATGTCGGGGAACTTCTTGATTTGCACCAAGGGTGTGAAGGACCCTTTCGAAGTTCCAGAGGTGAGGTGTGATCAGCCTCGAGACGCCTCAGCGGAAATGGGCCTCATCTCGCCTGGAGGGGAGAACCTCCTGGATTTTCTCGAGTTGCGGCAGGTCTTCTCGAGTTACGACGGGGACCTCAGGGACCCGCTCCGGTGGCCTCAGGAAAGGCCAGTCCCCATGCGAGTTGCTAGGGGACCTCTCGAGATTCCTCTCCCGTCCATGCTGGGGCCTCAGTCCTTGTGTGGAGTCGGGCCCGGAACCTGAGGATTCCTCTCCAGTGTTGCCATGGATCTTGGGGTGCTTCTGAGTCTCCCCAGGGGAGTCAGGCCTCGTCTCGAGTTGGGGCATGCACGTGCGCTTTCCTCCCGAGCTGCAGCTGTAGTGTCACGCTTCCTGTCACGTGGATCAAGGGATCTGAGGCTTTCCCTCGAGGCTGTCCCTCGAGGCTTTCCCACGAGGCTTTCCCACAGGGCTGTGCCACGTGCCACCTTGGTGTGAGTCGATCCTCGGCGTGAAAGACGAGCCGGTGAAGGGAAAAGATTTTCCTCTGGAATGGACTGAGACATCTGGGGGACTCTTGGAATGGTGGCACGACCCTGGAGTTCCTCTCGCCTTTCCTGTTGAGAGGGCCTCCTCTTGAGATGCGACGGGAACGCTGGGAACTCTTTCCCGACGAAGCAGGGAAAGGATCCCTTATCTCGAGCTACGAGGCGGAAACGGGGCTCCTCTGGATGTGGGCGGGACCCTCGTGATTCCTCTCGAGTGGAGACGGCTAGGTCGGGGAACTTCTTGATTTGCACCAAGGGTGTGAAGGACCCTTTCGAAGTTCCAGAGGGGAGGTGTGATCAGCCTCGAGACGCCTCAGCGGAAATGGGCCTCATCTCGCCTGGAGGGGAGAACCTCCTGGATTTTCTCGAGTTGCGGCAGGTCTTCTCGAGTTACGACGGGGACCTCAGAGACCCGCTCTGGTGGCCTCAGGAAAGGCCAGTCCCCATGCGAGTTGCTAGGGGACCTCTCGGGATTCCTCTCCCGTCCATGCCGGGGCCTCAGTCCTTGTGTGGAGTCGGGGCCGGAACCTGAGGATTCCTCTCCAGTGTTGCCATGGATCTTGGGGTGCTTCTGAGTCTCCCCAGGGGAGTCAGGCCTCGTCTCGAGTGGGGGCATGCACGTGCGCTTTCCTCCCGAGCTGCAGCAGTAGTGTCACGCTTCCTGTCACGTGGATCAAGGGATCTGTGGCTTTCCCTCGAGGCTGTCCCTCGAGGCTTTCCCACGAGGCTTTCCCACAGGGCTGTGCCACGTGCCACCTTGGTGTGAGTCGATCCTCGGCGTGAAAGACGAGCCGGTGAAGGGAAAAGAGGTTCCTCTGGAATGGACTGAGACATCTGGGGGACTCTTGGAATGGTGGCACGACCCTGGAGTTCCTCTCGCCGTTCCTGTAGAGAGGGCCTCCTCTTGAGATGCGACGGGAACGCCGGGAACTCTTTCCCGACGAAGCAGGGAAAGGATCCCTCATCTCGAGCTACGAGGCGGAAACGGGGCTCCTCTGGATGTGGGCGGGACCCTCGTGATTCCTCTCGAGTGGAGACGGCTAGGGCGGGGAACTTCTTGATTTGCACCAAGGGTGTGAAGGACCCTTTCGAAGTTCCAGAGGTGAGGTGTGATCAGCCTCGAGACGCCTCAGCGGAAATGGGCCTCATCTCGCCTGAAGGGGAGGACCTCCTGGATTTTCTCGAGTTGCGGCAGTTCTTCTCGAGTTACGACGGGGACCTCAGGGACCCGCTCTGGTGGCCTCAGGAAAGGCCAGTCCTCATGCGAGTTGCTAGGGGACCTCTCGGGATTCCTCTCCCGTCCATGCCGGGGCCTCAGTCCTTGTGTGGAGTCGGGGCCGGAACCTGAGGATTCCTCTCCAGTGTTGCCATGGATCTTGGGGTGCTTCTGAGTCTCCCCAGGGGAGTCAGGCCTCGTCTCGAGTGGGGACATGCACGTGCGCTTTCCTCCCGAGCTGCAGCAGTAGTGTCACGCTTCCTGTCACGTGGATTAAGGGATCTGTGGCTTTCCCTCGAGGCTGTCCCTCGAGGCTTTCCCACGAGGCTTTCCCACAGGGCTGTGCCACGTGCCACCTTGGTGTGAGTCGATCCTCGGCGTGAAAGACGAGCCGGTGAAGGGAAAAGAGGTTCCTCTGGAATGGACTGAGACATCTGGGGGACTCTTGGAATGGTGGCACGACCCTGGAGTTCCTCTCGCCGTTCCTGTAGAGAGGGCCTCCTCTTGAGATGCGACGGGAATGCCGGGAACTCTTTCCCGACGAAGCAGGGAAAGGATCCCTCATCTCGAGCTACGAGGCGGAAACGGGGCTACTCTGGATGTGGGCGGGACCCACGTGATTCCTCTCGAGTGGAGACGGGTATGTCGGGGAACTTCTTGATTTGCACCAAGGGTGTGAAGGACCCTTTCGAAGTTCCAGAGGTGAGGTGTGATCAGCCTCGTGACGCCTCAGCGGAAATGGGCCTCATCTCGCCTGGAGGGGAGAACCTCCTGGATTTTCTCGAGTTGCGGCAGGTCTACTCGAGTTACGACGGGGACCACAGGGACCCGCTCTGCTGGCCTCAGGAAAGGCCAGTTCCCATGCGAGTTGCTAGGGGACCTCTCGGGATTCCTCTCCCGTCCATGCCGGGGCCTCAGTCCTTGTGTGGAGTCGGGGCCGGAACCTGAGGATTCCTCTCCAGTGTTGCCATGGATCTTGGGGTGCTTCTGAGTCTCCCCAGGGGAGTCAGGCCTCGTCTCGAGTGGGGGCCTGCACGTGCGCTTTCCTCCCGAGCTGCAGCAGTAGTGTCACGCTTCCTGTCACGTGGATCAAGGGATCTGTGGCTTTCCCTCGAGGCTGTCCCTCGAGGCTTTCCCACGAGGCTTTCCCACAGGGCTGTGCCACGTGCCACCTTGGTGTGAGTCGATTCTCGGCGTGAAAGACGAGCTGGTGAAGGGAAAAGAGGTTCTTCTGGAATGGACTGAGACATCTGGGGGACTCTTGGAATGGTGGCACGACCCTGGAGTTCCTCTCGCCGTTCCTGTTGAGAGGGCCTCCTCTTGAGATGCGACGGGAAGGCCGGGAACTCTTTCCCGACGAAGCAGGGAAAGGATCCCTCATCTCGAGCTACGAGGCGGAAACGGGGCTCCTCTGGATGTGGGCGGGACCCTCGTGATTCCTCTCGAGTGGAGACGGGTATGTCGGGGATCTTCTTGATTTGCACCAAGCGTGTGAAGGACCCTTTCGAAGTTCCAGAGGTGAGGTGTGATCAGCCTCGAGACGCCTCAGCGGAAATGGGCCTCATCTCGCCTGGAGGGGAGAACCTCCTGGATTTTCTCGAGTTGCGGCAGGTCTTCTCGAGTTACGACGGGGACCTCAGGGACCCGCTCTGGTGGCCTCAGGAAAGGCCAGTCCTCATGCGAGTTGCTAGGGGACCTCTCGGGATACCTCTCCCGTCCATGCCGAGGCCTCAGTCCTTGTGTGGAGTCGGGGCCGGAACCTGAGGATTCCTCTCCAGTGTTGCCATGGATCTTGGGGTGCTTCTGAGTCTCCCCAGGGGAGTCAGGCCTCGTCTCGAGTGGGGGCCTGCACGTGCGCTTTCCTCCCGAGCTGCAGCAGTAGTGTCACGCTTCCTGTCACGTGGATCAAGGGATCTGTGGCTTTCCCTCGAGGCTGTCCCTCGAGGCTTTCCCACGAGGCTTTCCCACAGGGCTGTGCCACGTGCCACCTTGGTGTGAGTCGATCCTCGGCGTGAAAGACGAGCCGGTGAAGGGAAAAGAGGTTCCTCTGGAATGGACTGAGACATCTGGGGGACTCTTGGAATGGTGGCACGACCCTGGAGTTCCTCTCGCCGTTCCTGTAGAGAGGGCCTCCTCTTGAGATGCGACGGGAATGCCGGGAACTCTTTCCCGACGAAGCAGGGAAAGGATCCCTCATCTCGAGCTACGAGGCGGAAACGGGGCTCCTCTGGATGTGGGCGGGACCCTCGTGATTCCTCTCGAGTGGAGACGGCTAGGTCGGGGAACTTCTTGATTTGCACCAAGGGTGTGAAGGACCCTTTCGAAGTTCCAGAGGTGAGGTGTGATCAGCCTCGAGACGCCTCAGCGGAAATGGGCCTCATCTCGCCTGGAGGGGAGAACCTCCTGGATTTTCTCCAGTTGCGGCAGGTCTTCTCGAGTTACAACGGGGACCTCAGGGACCCGCTCTGGTGGCCTCAGGAAAGGCAAGTCCCCATGCGAGTTGCTAGGGGACCTCTCGGGATTCCTCTCCCGTCCATGCCGGGGCCTCAGTCCTTGTGTGGAGTCGGGGCCGGAACCTGAGGATTCCTCTCCAGTGTTGCCATGGATCTTGGGGTGCTTCTGAGTCTCCACAGGGGAGTCAGGCCTCGTCTCGAGTGGGGGCATGCACGTGCGCTTTCCTCCCGAGCTGCAGCAGTAGTGTCACGCTTCCTGTCACGTGGATCAAGGGATCTGTGGCTTTCCCTCGAGGCTGTCCCTCGAGGCTTTCCAACGAGGCTTTCCCACAGGGCTGTGCCACGTGCCACTTTGGTGTGAGTCGATCCTCGGCGTGAAAGACGAGCCGGTGAAGGGAAAAGAGGTTCCTCTGGAATGGACTGAGACATCTGGGGGACTCTTGGAATGGTGGCACGACCCTGGAGTTCCTCTCGCCGTTCCTGTTGAGAGGGCCTCCTCTTGAGATGCGACGGGAAGGCCGGGAACTCTTTCCCGACGAAGCAGGGAAAGGATCCCTCATCTCGAGCTACGAGGCGGAAACGGGGCTCCTCTGGATGTGGGCGGGACCCTCGTGATTCCTCTCGAGTGGAGACGGGTATGTCGGGGAACTTCTTGATTTGCACCAAGGGTGTGAAGGACCCTTTCGAATTCCAGAGGTGAGGTGTGATCAGCCTCGAGACGCCTCAGCGGAAATGGGCCTCATCTCGCCTGGAGGGGAGAACCTCCTGGATTTTCTCGAGTTGCGGCAGGTCTTCTCGAGTTACGACGGGGACCTCAGGGACCCGCTCTGGTGGCCTCAGGAAAGGCCAGTCCCCATGCGAGTTGCTAGGGGACCTCTCGGGATTCCTCTCCCGTCCATGCCGGGGCCTCAGTCCTTGTGTGGAGTCGGGGCCGGAACCTGAGGATTCCTCTCCAGTGTTGCCATGGATCTTGGGGTGCTTCTGAGTCTCCCCAGGGGAGTCAGGCCTCGTCTCGAGTGGGGGCATGCACGTGCGCTTTCCTCCCGAGCTGCAGCAGTAGTGTCACGCTTCCTGTCACGTGGATCAAGGGATCTGTGGCTTTCCCTCGAGGCTGTCCCTCGAGGCTTTCCCACGAGGCTTTCCCACAGGGCTGTGCCACGTGCCACCTTGGTGTGAGTCGATCCTCGGCGTGAAAGACGAGCCGGTGAAGGGAAAAGAGGTTCCTCTGGAATGGACTGAGACATCTGGGGGACTCTTGGAATGGTGGCACGACCCTGGAGTTCCTCTCGCCGTTCCTGTTGAGAGGGCCTCCTCTTGAGATGCGACGGGAAGGCCGGGAACTCTTTCCCGACGAAGCAGGGAAAGGATCCCTCATCTCGAGCTACGAGGCGGAAACGGGGCTCCTCTGGATGTGGGCGGGACCCTCGTGATTCCTCTCGAGTGTAGTCGGGTATGTCTGGGAACTTCTAGATTTGCACCAAGGGTGTGAAGGACACTTTCGAAGTTCCAGAGGGGAGGTGTGATCAGCCTCGAGACGCCTCAGCGGAAATGGGCCTCATCTCGCCTGGAGGGGAGAACCTCCTGGATTTTCTCGAGTTGCGGCAGGTCTTCTCGAGTTACAACGGGGACCTCAGGGACCCGCTCTGGTGGCCTCAGAAAAGGCCAGTCCCCATGCGAGATGCTAGGGGACCTCTCGAGATTCCTCTCCCGTCCATGCTGGGGCCTCAGTCCTTGTGTGGAGTCGGGCCCGGAACCTGAGGATTCCTCTCCAGTGTTGCCATGGATCTTGGGGTGCTTCTGAGTCTCCCCAGGGGAGTCAGGCCTCGTCTCGAGTTGGGGCATGCACGTGCGCTTTCCTCCCGAGCTGCAGCTGTAGTGTCACGCTTCCTGTCACGTGGATCAAGGGATCTGTGGCTTTCCTTCGAGGCTGTCCCTCGAGGCTTTCCCACGAGGCTTTCCCACAGGGCTGTGCCACGTGCCACCTTGGTGTGAGTAGATCCTCGGCGTGAAAGACGAGCCGGTGAAGGGAAAAGATTTTCCTCTGGAATGGACTGAGACATCTGGGGGACTCTTGGAATTGTGGCACGACCCTGGAGTTCCTCTCGCCTTTCCTGTTGAGAGGGCCTCCTCTTGAGATGCGACGGGAAGGCCGGGAACTCTTTCCCGACGAAGCAGGGAAAGGATCCCTTATCTCGAGCTACGAGGCGGAAACGGGGCTCCTCTGGATGTGGGCGGGACCCTCGTGATTCCTCTCGAGTGGAGACGGCTAGGTCGGGGAACTTCTTGATTTGCACCAAGGGTGTGAAGGACCCTTTCGAAGTTCCAGAGGGGAGGTGTGATCAGCCTCGAGACGCCTCAGCGGAAATGGGCCTCATCTCGCCTGGAGGGGAGAACCTCCTGGATTTTCTTGAGTTGCGGCAGGTCTTCTCGAGTTACGACGGGGACCTCAGAGACCCGCTCTGGTGGCCTCAGGAAAGGCCAGTCCCCATGCGAGTTGCTAGGGGACCTCTCGGGATTCCTCTCCCGTCCATGCCGGGGCCTCAGTCCTTGTGTGGAGTCGGGGCCGGAACCTGAGGATTCCTCTCCAGTGTTGCCATGGATCTTGGGGTGCTTCTGAGTCTCCCCAGGGGAGTCAGGCCTCGTCTCGAGTGGGGGCATGCACGTGCGCTTTCCTCCCGAGCTGCAGCAGTAGTGTCACGCTTCCTGTCACGTGGATCAAGGGATCTGTGGCTTTCCCTCGAGGCTGTCCCTCGAGGCTTTCCCACGAGGCTTTCCCACAGGGCTGTGCCACGTGCCACCTTGGTGTGAGTCGATCCTCGGCGTGAAAGACGAGCCGGTGAAGGGAAAAGAGGTTCCTCTGGAATGGACTGAGACATCTGGGGGACTCTTGGAATGGTGGCACGACCCTGGAGTTCCTCTCGCCGTTCCTGTAGAGAGGGCCTCCTCTTGAGATGCGACGGGAACGCCGGGAACTCTTTCCCGACGAAGCAGGGAAAGGATCCCTCATCTCGAGCTACGAGGCGGAAACGGGGCTCCTCTGGATGTGGGCGGGACCCACGTGATTCCTCTCGAGTGGAGACGGCTAGGTCGGGGAACTTCTTGATTTGCACCAAGGGTGTGAAGGACCCTTTCGAAGTTCCAGAGGTGAGGTGTGATCAGCTTCGAGACGCCTCAGCGGAAATGGGCCTCATCTCGCCTGGAGGGGAGAACCTCCTGGATTTTCTCCAGTTGCGGCAGGTCTTCTCGAGTTACAACGGGGACCTCAGGGACCCGCTCTGGTGGCCTCAGGAATGGCAAGTCCCCATGCGAGTTGCTAGGGGACCTCTCGGGATTCCTCTCCCGTCCATGCCGGGGCCTCAGTCCTTGTGTGGAGTCGGGGCCGGAACCTGAGGATTCCTCTCCAGTGTTGCCATGGATCTTGGGGTGCTTCTGAGTCTCCCCAGGGGAGTCAGGCCTCGTCTCGAGTGGGGGCATGCACGTGCGCTTTCCTCCCGAGCTGCAGCAGTAGTGTCACGCTTCCTGTCACGTGGATCAAGGGATCTGTGGCTTTCCCTCGAGGCTGTCCCTCGAGGCTTTCCAACGAGGCTTTCCCACAGGGCTGTGCCACGTGCCACTTTGGTGTGAGTCGATCCTCGGCGTGAAAGACGAGCTGGTGAAGGGATAAGAGGTTCCTCTGGAATGGACTGAGACATCTGGGGGACTCTTGGAATGGTGGCACGACCCTGGAGTTCCTCTCGCCGTTCCTGTTGAGAGGGCCTCCTCTTGAGATGCGACGGGAAGGCCGGGAACTCTTTCCCGACGAAGCAGGGAAAGGATCCCTCATCTCGAGCTACGAGGCGGAAACGGGGCTCCTCTGGATGTGGGCGGGACCCTCGTGATTCCTCTCGAGTGGAGACGGCTAGGGCGGGGAACTTCTTGATTTGCACCAAGGGTGTGAAGGACCCTTTCGAAGTTCCAGAGGTGAGGTGTGATCAGCCTCGAGACGCCTCAGCGGAAATGGGCCTCATCTCGCCTGAAGGGGAGGACCTCCTGGATTTTCTCGAGTTGCGGCAGTACTTCTCGAGTTACGACGGGGACCTCAGGGACCCGCTCTGGTGGCCTCAGGAAAGGCCAGTCCTCATGCGAGTTGCTAGGGGACCTCTCGGGATTCCTCTCCCGTCCATGCCGGGGCCTCAGTCCTTGTGTGGAGTCGGGGCCGGAACCTGAGGATTCCTCTCCAGTGTTGCCATGGATCTTGGGGTGCTTCTGAGTCTCCCCAGGGGAGTCAGGCCTCGTCTCGAGTGGGGGCATGCACGTGCGCTTTCTTCCCGAGCTGCAGCAGTAGTGTCACGCTTCCTGTCACGTGGATCAAGGGATCTGTGGCTTTCCCTCGAGGCTGTCCCTCGAGGCTTTCCCACGAGGCTTTCCCACAGGGCTGTGCCACGTGCCACCTTGGTGTGAGTCGATCCTCGGCGTGAAAGACGAGCCGGTGAAGGGAAAAGAGGTTCCTCTGGAATGGACTGAGACATCTGGGGGACTCTTGGAATGGTGGCACGACCCTGGAGTTCCTCTCGCCGTTCCTGTAGAGAGGGCCTCCTCTTGAGATGCGACGGAAAGGCCGGGAACTCTTTCCCGACGAAGCAGGGAAAGGATCCCTCATCTCGAGCTACGAGGCGGAAACGGGGCTCCTCTGGATGTGGGCGGGACCCTCGTGATTCCTCTCGAGTGGAGACGGCTAGGTCGGGGAACTTCTTGATTTGCACCAAGGGTGTGAAGGACCCTTTCGAAGTTACAGAGGTGAGGTGTGATCAGCCTCGAGACGCCTCAGCGGAAATGGGCCTCATCTCGCCTGGAGGGGAGAACCTCCTGGATTTTCTCCAGTTGCGGCAGGTCTTCTCGAGTTACAACGGGGACCTCAGGGACCCGCTCTGGTGGCCTCAGGAAAGGCAAGTCCCCATGCGAGTTGCTAGGGGACCTCTCGGGATTCCTCTCCCGTCCATGCCGGGGCCTCAGTCCTTGAGTGGAGTCGGGGCCGGAACCTGAGGATTCCTCTCCAGTGTTGCCATGGATCTTGGGGTGCTTCTGAGTCTCCCCAGGGGAGTCAGGCCTCGTCTCGAGTGGGGGCATGCACGTGCGTTTTCCTCCCGAGCTGCAGCAGTAGTGTCACGCTTCCTGTCACGTGGATCAAGGGATCTGTGGCTTTCCCTCGAGGCTGTCCCTCGAGGCTTTCCACGAGGCTTTCCCACAGGGCTGTGCCACGAGCCACTTTGGTGTGAGTCGATCCTCGGCGTGAAAGACGAGCCGGTGAAGGGAAAAGAGGTTCCTCTGGAATGGACTGAGACATCTGGGGGACTCTTGGAATGGTGGCACGACCCTGGAGTTCCTCTCGCCGTTCCTGTTGAGAGGGCCTCCTCTTGAGATGCGACGGGAAGGCCGGGAACTCTTTCCCGACGAAGCAGGAAAGGATCCCTCATCTCGAGCTACGAGGCGGAACGGGGCTCCTCTGGATGTGGGCGGGACCCTCGTGATTCCTCTCGAGTGGAGACGGGTATGTCGGGGGAACTTCTTGATTTGCACCAAGGGTGTGAAGGACCCTTTCGAAGTTCCAGAGGTGAGGTGTGATCAGCCTCGAGACGCCTCAGCGGAAATGGGCCTCATCTCGCCTGGAGGGGAGAACCTCCTGGATTTTCTCGAGTTGCGGCAGGTCTTCTCGAGTTACGACGGGGACCTCAGGGACCCGCTCTGGTGGCCTCAGGAAAGGCCAGTCCCCATGCGAGTTGCTAGGGGACCTCTCGGGATTCTCTCCCGTCCATGCCGGGGCCTCAGTCCTCGTGTGGAGTCGGGGCCGGAACCTGAGGATTCCTCTCCAGTGTTGCCATGGATCTTGGGGTGCTTCTGAGTCTCCCCAGGGGGAGTCAGGCCTCGTCTCGAGTGGGGGCATGCACGTGCGTTTTCCTCCCGAGCTGCAGCAGTAGTGTCACGCTTCCTGTCACGTGGATCAAGGGATCTGTGGCTTTCCCTGAGGCTGTCCCTCGAGGCTTTCCAACGAGCTTTCCCACAGGGCTGTGCCACGTGCCACTTTGGTGTGAGTCGATCCTCGGCGTGAAAGACGAGCCGGTGAAGGGAAAAGAGGTTCCTCTGGAATGGACTGAGACATCTGGGCGACTCTTGGAATGGTGGCACGACCCCTGGAGTTCCTCTCGCCGTTCCTGTTGAGAGGGCCTCCTCTTGAGATGCGACGGGGAAGGCCGGGAACTCTTTCCCGACGAAGCAGGGAAAGGATCCCTCATCTCGAGCTACGAGGCGGAACGGGGCTCCTCTGGATGTGGGCGGGACCCTCGTGATTCCTCTCGAGTGGAGACGGGTATGTCGGGGAACTTCTTGATTTGCACCAAGGGTGTGAAGGACCCTTTCGAAGTTCCAGAGGTGAGGGTGTGAATCAGCCTCGAGACGCCTCAGCGGAAATGGGCCTCATCTCGCCTGGAGGGGAGAACCTCCTGGATTTTTCTCGAGTTGCGGCAGGTCTTCTCGAGTTACGACGGGGACCTCAGGGACCCGCTCTGGTGGCCTCAGGAAAGGCCAGTCCCCATGCGAGTTGCTAGGGGACCTCTCGGGATTCCTCTCCCGTCCATGCCGGGGCCTCAGTCCTTGTGTGGAGTCGGGGCCGGAACCTGAGGATTCCTCTCCAGTGTTGCCATGGATCTTGGGGTGCTTCTGAGTCTCCCCAGGGGAGTCAGGCCTCGTCTCGAGTGGGGGCATGCACGTGCGCTTTCCTCCCGAGCTGCAGCAGTAGTGTCACGCTTCCTGTCACGTGGATCAAGGGATCTGTGGCTTTCCCTCGAGGCTGTCCCTCGAGGCTTTCCCACGAGGCTTTCCCACAGGGCTGTGCCACGTGCCACCTTGGTGTGAGTCGATCCTCGGCGTGAAAGACGAGCCGGTGAAGGGAAAAGAGGTTCCTCTGGAATGGACTGAGACATCTGGGGGACTCTTGGAATGGTGGCACGACCCTGGAGTTCCTCTCTCCGTTCCTGTTGAGAGGGCCTCCTCTTGAGATGCGACGGGAAGGCCGGGAACTCTTTCCCGACGAAGCAGGGAAAGGATCCCTCATCTCGAGCTACGAGGTGGAAACCTGGCTCCTCTGGATGTGGGCGGGGACCCTCGTGATTCCTCTCGAGTGGAGACGGGTATGTCGGGGAACTTCTTGATTTGCACCAAGGGTGTGAAGGACCCTTTCGAAGTTCCAGAGGGGAGGTGTGATCAGCCTCGAGACGCCTCAGCGGAAATGGGCCTCATCTCGCCTGGAGGGGAGAACCTCCTGGATTTTCTCGAGTTGCGGCAGGTCTTCTCGAGTTACGACGGGGACCTCAGGGACCCGCTCTGGTGGCCTCAGGAAAGGCCAGTCCCCATGCGAGTTGCTAGGGGACCTCTCGGGATTCCTCTCCCGTCCATGCCGGGGGCCTCAGTCCTTGTGTGGAGTCGGGGCCGGAACCTGAGGATTCCTCTCCAGTGTTGCCATGGATCTTGGGGTGCTTCTGAGTCTCCCCAGGGGAGTCAGGCCTCGTCTCGAGTGGGGGCATGCACGTGCGCTTTCCTCCCGAGCTGCAGCAGTAGTGTCACGCTTCCTGTCACGTGGATCAAGGGATCTGTGGCTTTCCCTCGAGGCTGTCCCTCGAGGCTTTCCCACGAAGCTTTCCCACAGGGCTGTGCCACGTGCCACCTTGGTGTGAGTCCATCCTCGGCGTGAAAGACGAGCCGGTGAAGGGAAAAGAGGTTCCTCTGGAATGGACTGAGACATCTGGGGGACTCTTGGAATGTTGGCACGAACCTGGAGTTCCTCTCGCCGTTCCTGTTGAGAGGGCCTCCTCTTGAGATGCGACAGGAATGCCGGGAACTCTTTCCCGACGAAGCAGGGAAAGGGTCCCACATCTCGAGCTATGAGGCGGTAACGGGGCTCCTCTGGATGTGGGCGGGACCCTCGTGATTCCTCTCGAGTGGAGACGGGTATGTCGGGGAACTTCTTGATTTGCACCAAGGGTGTGAAGGACCCTTTCGAAGTTCCAGAGGCGAGGTGTGATCAGCCTCGAGAGACGCCTCAGCGGAAATGGGCCTCATCTCGCCTGGAGGGGAGAACCTCCTGGATTTTCTCGAGTTGCGGCAGGTCTTCTCGAGTTACGACGGGGACCTCAGGGACCCGCTCTGGTGGCCTCAGGAAAGGCCAGTCCCCATGCGAGTTGCTAGGGGACCTCTCGGGATTCCTCTCCCGTCCATGCCGGGGCCTCAGTCCTTGTGTGGAGTCGGGGCCGGAACCTGAAGATTCCTCTCCAGTGTTGCCATGGATCTTGGGGTGCTTCTGAGTCTCCCCAGGGGAGTCAGGCCTCGTCTCGAGTGGGGGCATGCACGTGCGCTTTCCTCCCGAGCTGCAGCAGTAGTGTCACGCTTGCTGTCACGTGGATCAAGGGATCTGTGGCTTTCCCTCGAGGCTGTCCCTCGAGGCTTTCCCACGAGGCTTTCCCACAGGGCTGTGCCACGTGCCACCTTGGTGTGAGTCGATCCTCGGCGTGAAAGACGAGCCGGTGAAGGGAAAAGAGGTTCCTCTGGAATGGACTGAGACATCTGGGGGACTCTTGGAATGGTGGCACGACCCTGGAGTTCCTCTCGCCGTTCCTGTAGAGAGGGCCTCCTCTTGAGATGCGACGGGAAGGCCGGGAACTCTTTCCCGGCGAAGCAGGGAAAGGATCCCTCATCTCGAGCTACGAGGCGGAAACGGGGCTCCTCTGGATGTGGGCGGGACCCTCGTGATTCCTCTCGAGTGGAGACGGGTATGTCGGGGAACTTCTTGATTTGCACCAAGGGTGTGAAGGACCCTTTCGAAGTTCCAGAGGTGAGGTGTGATCAGCCTCGAGACGCCTCAGCGGAAATGGGCCTCATCTCGCCTGGAGGGGAGAACCTCCTGGATTTTCTCGAGTTGCGGCAGGTCTTCTCGAGTTACGACGGGGACCTCAGGGACCCGCTCTGGTGGCCTCAGGAAAGGCCAGTCCCCATGCGAGTTGCTAGGGGACCTCTCGGGATTCCTCTCCCGTCCCTGCCGGGGCCTCAGTCCTTGTGTGGAGTCGGGGCCGGAACCTGAGGATTCCTCTCCAGTGTTGCCATGGATCTTGGGGTGCTTCTGAGTCTCCCCAGGGGAGTCAGGCCTCGTCTCGAGTGGGGGCATGCACGTGCGCTTTCCTCCCGAGCTGCAGCAGTAGTGTCACGCTTCCTGTCACGTGGATCAAGGGATCTGTGGCTTTCCCTCGAGGCTGTCCCTCGAGGCTTTCCCACGAAGCTTTCCCACAGGGCTGTGCCACGTGCCACCTTGGTGTGAGTCGATCCTCGGCGTGAAAGACGAGCCGGTGAAGGGAAAAGAGGTTCCTCTGGAATGGACTGAGACATCTGGGGGACTCTTGGAATGTTGGCACGAACCTGGAGTTCCTCTCGCCGTTCCTGTTGAGAGGGCCTCCTCTTGAGATGCGACAGGAATGCCGGGAACTCTTTCCCGACGAAGCAGGGAAAGGGTCCCACATCTCGAGCTATGAGGCGGGTAACGGGGCTCCTCTGGATGTGGGCGGGACCCTCGTGATTCCTCTCGAGTGGAGACGGGTATGTCGGGGAACTTCTTGATTTGCACCAAGGGTGTGAAGGACCCTTTCGAAGTTCCAGAGGGGAGGTGTGATCAGCCTCGAGACGCCTCAGCGGAAATGGGCCTCATCTCGCCTGGAGGGGAGAACCTCCTGGATTTTCTCGAGTTGCGGCAGGTCTTCTCGAGTTACGACGGGGACCTCAGGGACCCGCTCTGGTGGCCTCAGGAAAGGCCAGTCCCCATGCGAGTTGCTAGGGGACCTCTCGGGATTCCTCTCCCGTCCCTGCCGGGGCCTCAGTCCTTGTGTGGAGTCGGGGCCGGAACCTGAGGATTCCTCTCCAGTGTTGCCATGGATCTTGGGGTGCTTCTGAGTCTCCCCAGGGGAGTCAGGCCTCGTCTCGAGTGGGGGCATGCACGTGCGCTTTCCTCCCGAGCTGCAGCAGTAGTGTCACGCTTGCTGTCACGTGGATCAAGGGATCTGTGGCTTTCCCTCGAGGCTGTCCCTCGAGGCTTTCCCACGAGGCTTTCCCACAGGGCTGTGCCACGTGCCACCTTGGTGTGAGTCGATCCTCGGCGTGAAAGACGAGCCGGTGAAGGGAAAAGAGGTTCCTCTGGAATGGACTGAGACATCTGGGCGACTCTTGGAATGGTGGCACGACCCTGGAGTTCCTCTCGCCGTTCCTGTAGAGAGGGCCTCCTCTTGAGATGCGACGGGAAGGCCGGGAACTCTTTCCCGACGAAGCAGGGAAAGGATCCCTCATCTCGAGCTACGAGGCGGAAACGGGGCTCCTCTGGATGTGGGCGGGACCCTCGTGATTCCTCTCGAGTGGAGACTGCTAGGTCGGGGAACTTCTTGATTTGCACCAAGGGTGTGAAGGACCCTTTCGAAGTTCCAGAGGTGAGGTGTGATCAGCCTCGAGACGCCTCAGCGGAAATGGGCCTCATCTCGCCTGGAGGGGAGAACCTCCTGGATTTTCTCGAGTTGCGGCAGGTCTTCTCGAGTTACGACGGGGACCTCAGGGACCCGCTCTGGTGGCCTCAGGAAAGGCCAGTCCCCATGCGAGTTGCTAGGGGACCTCTCGGGATTCCTCTCCCGTCCATGCCGGGGCCTCAGTCCTTGTGTGGAGTCGGGGCCGGAACCTGAGGATTCCTCTCCAGTGTTGCCATGGATCTTGGGGTGCTTCTGAGTCTCCCCAGGGGAGTCAGGCCTCGTCTCGAGTGGGGGCATGCACGTGCGCTTTCCTCCCGAGCTGCAGCAGTAGTGTCACGCTTGCTGTCACGTGGATCAAGGGATCTGTGGCTTTCCCTCGAGGCTGTCCATCGAGGCTTTCCCACGAGGCTTTCCCACAGGGCTGTGCCACGTGCCACCTTGGTGTGAGTCGATCCTCGGCGTGAAAGACGAGCCGGTGAAGGGAAAAGAGGTTCCTCTGGAATGGACTGAGACATCTGGGGGACTCTTGGAATGGTGGTACGACCCTGGAGTTCCTCTCGCCGTTCCTGTAGAGAGGGCCTCCTCTTGAGATGCGACGGGAAGGCCGGGAACTCTTTCCCGACGAAGCAGGGAAAGGATCCCTCATCTCGAGCTACGAGGCGGAAACGGGGCTCCTCTGGATGTGGGCGGGACCCTCGTGATTCCTCTCGAGTGGAGACGGGTATGTCGGGGAACTTCTTGATTTGCACCAAGGGTGTGAAGGACCCTTTCGAAGTTCCAGAGGTGAGGTGTGATCAGCCTCGAGACGCCTCAGCGGAAATGGGCCTCATCTCGCCTGGAGGGGAGAACCTCCTGGATTTTCTCGAGTTGCGGCAGGTCTTCTCGAGTTACGACGGGGACCTCAGGGACCCGCTCTGGTGGCCTCAGGAAAGGCCAGTCCCCATGCGAGTTGCTAGGGGACCTCTCGGGATTCCTCTCCCGTCCATGCCGGGGGCCTCAGTCCTTGTGTGGAGTCGGGGCCGGAACCTGAAGATTCCTCTCCAGTGTTGCCATGGATCTTGGGGTGCTTCTGAGTCTCCCCAGGGGAGTCAGGCCTCGTCTCGAGTGGGGGGCATGCACGTGCGCTTTCCTCCCGAGCTGCAGCAGTAGTGTCACGCTTCCTGTCACGTGGATCAAGGGATCTGTGGCTTTCCCTCGAGGCTGTCCCTCGAGGCTTTCCCACGAGGCTTTCCCACAGGGCTGTGCCACGTGCCACCTTGGTGTGAGTCGATCCTCGGCGTGAAAGACGAGCCGGTGAAGGGAAAAGAGGTTCCTCTGGAATGGACTGAGACATCTGGGGGACTCTTGGAATGGTGGCACGACCCTGGAGTTCCTCTCGCCGTTCCTGTAGAGAGGGCCTCCTCTGGAGATGCGACGGGAAGGCCGGGAACTCTTTCCCGAGGAAGCAGGGAAAGGATCCCTCATCTCGAGCTACGAGGCGGAAACGGGGCTCCTCTGGATGTGGGCGGGACCCTCGTGATTCCTCTCGAGTGGAGACGGCTAGGTCGGGGAACTTCTTGATTTGCACCAAGGGTGTGAAGGACCCTTTCGAAGTTCCAGAGGTGAGGTGTGATCAGCCTCGAGACGCCTCAGCGGAAATGGGCCTCATCTCGCCTGGAGGGGAGAACCTCCTGGATTTTCTCGAGTTGCGGCAGGTCTTCTCGAGTTACGACGGGTACCTCAGGGACCCGCTCTGGTGGCCTCAGGAAAGGCCAGTCCCCATGCGAGTTGCTAGGGGACCTCTCGGGATTCCTCTCCCGTCCATGCCGGGGCCTCAGTCCTTGTGTGGAGTCGGGGCCGGAACCTGAGGATTCCTCTCCAGTGTTGCCATGGATCTTGGGGTGCTTCTGAGTCTCCCCAGGGGAGTCAGGCCTCGTCTCGAGTGGGGGCATGCACGTGCGCTTTCCTCCCGAGCTGCAGCAGTAGTGTCACGCTTCCTGTCACGTGGATCAAGGGATCTGTGGCTTTCCCTCGAGGCTGTCCCTCGAGGCTTTCCCACGAGGCTTTCCCACAGGGCTGTGCCACGTGCCACCTTGGTGTGAGTCGATCCTCGGCGTGAAAGACGAGCCGGTGAAGGGAAAAGAGGTTCCTCTGGAATGGACTGAGACATCTGGGGGACTCTTGGAATGGTGGCACGACCCTGGAGTTCCTCTCGCCGTTCCTGTTGAGAGGGCCTCCTCTTGAGATGCGACGGGGAAGGCCGGGAACTCTTTCCCGACGAAGCAGGGAAAGGATCCCTCATCTCGAGCTACGAGGCGGAAACGGGGCTCCTCTGGATGTGGCCGGGACCGCTCGTGATTCCTCTCGAGTGTAGTCGGGTATGTCGGGGAACTTCTAGATTTGCACCAAGGGTGTGAAGGACCCTTTCGAAGTTCCAGAGGGGAGTGTGATCAGCCTCGAGACGCCTCAGCGGAAATCGGGCCTCATCTCGCCTGGAGGGGAGAACCTCCTGGATTTTCTCGAGTTGCGGCAGGTCTTCTCGAGTTACAAAGGGGACCTCAGGGACCCGCTCTGGTGGCCTCAGCAAAGGCCAGTCCCCATGCGAGTTGCTAGGGGACCTCTCGAGATCTCTCTCCGTCCATGCTGCGGGCCTCAGTCCTTGTGTGGAGTCGGGCCCGGAAACTGAGGATTCCTCTCCAGTGTTGCCATGGATCTTGGGTGCTTCTGAGTCTCCCCAGGGGGAGTCAGGCCTCGTCTCGAGTTGGGGCATGCACGTGCGCTTTCCTCCCGAACTGCAGCTGTAGTGTCACGCTTCCTGTCACGTGGATCAAGGGATCTGTGGCTTTCCCGCTCGAGGCTGTCCCTCGAGGCTTTCCCACGAGGCTTTCCCACAGGACTGTGCCACGTGCCACCTTGGTGTGAGTCGATCCTCGGCGTTGAAAGACGAGCCGGTGAAGGGAAAAGATTTTCCTCTGGAATGGACTGAGACATCTGGGGGACTCTTGGAATGGTGGCACGACCCTGGAGTTCCTCTCGCCTTTCCTGTGAGAGGGGCCTCCTCTTGTGATGCGACGGGAACGCCGGGAACTCTTTCCCGACGAAGCAGGGAAAGGATCCCTCATCTCGAGCTACGAGGCGGAAACGGGGCTCCTCTGGATGTGGGGCGGGACCCTCGTGATTCCTCTCGAGTGGAGACGGCTAGGTCGGGGAACTTCTTGATTTGCACCAAGGGTGTGAAGGACCCTTTCGAAGTTCCAGAGGGGAGGTGTGATCAGCCTCGAGACGCCTCAGCGGAAATGGGCCTCATCTCGCGCCTGGAGGGGGAGAACCTCCTGGATTTTCTCGAGTTGCGGCAGGTCTTCTCGAGTTACGACGGGGGACCTCAGAGACCCGCTCTGGTGGCCTCAGGAAAGGCCAGTCCCCATGCAAGTTGCTAGGGGACCTCTCGGGATTCCTCTCCCGTCCATGCCGGGGCCTCAGTCTTGTGTGGAGTCGGGGGCCGGAACCTGAGGATTCCTCTCCAGTGTTGCCATGGATCTTGGGGTGCTTCTGAGTCTCCCCAGGGGAGTCAGGCCTCGTCTCGAGTGGGGGCATGCACGTGCGCTTTCCTCCCGAGCTGCAGCAGTAGTGTCACGCTTCCTGTCACGTGGATCAAGGGATCTGTGGCTTTCCCTCGAGGCTGTCCTCGAGGCTTTCCACGAGGCTTTCCACAGGGCTGTGCCACGTGCCACCTTGGTGTGAGTCGATCCTCGGCATGAAAGACGAGCCGGTGAAGGGAAAAGAGGTTCCTCTGGAATGGACTGAGACATCTGGGGACTCTTGGAATGGGTGGCACGACCCTGGAGTTCCTCTCGCCGTTCCTGTAGAGAGGGCCTCCTCTTGAGATGCGACGGGAACGCCGGGAACTCTTTCCCGACGAAGCAGGGAAAGGATCCCTCATCTCGAGCTACGAGGCGGAAACGGGGCTCTCTGGATGTGGGCGGGGACCCTCGTGATTCCTCTCGAGTGGAGACGGTATGTCGGGGAACTTCTTGATTTGCACCAAGGTGTGAAGACCCTTTCGAAGTTCCAGAGGTGAGGTTTGATCAGCCTCGAGACGCCTCAGC